>NW_027331995.1:424362-436701 GCF_048418815.1 Hemitrygon akajei | reverse complement strand
AATCCGCCAACATCGGAAGACCTCAGTGGGACAGGCAGATATCTTCCAGCGGTTTGTGTTCAATAATGTGATGCTCGGGTCTCTGTGTTATTGGTCTCGAAGCAGCTGCACTGCATTTGCAAATACTGTGTTTATACTGCCGCGGAGATGATGCTAATTGATTGTCTGCATTGGTATATGAGCGGTTGTGTGAGGTAGGTGTCATGATCAAACAATCGATTAGTGGTAACGATTCAGCAAATTTGAGGAGCTCCCTGTTGCAGCAGGAAGATTGCGGATTTTCAGTAAAAGTGAGCGGTGTGACAGAACGTGAAGCAGTTGCTGGTCAACACAATGATGTCATTACTGATCAATTAACAAAACCGACGTGTTGACTCATAACTACCAACACTGTGAAATGTATTATATTACCCATATTACTATAAATACTGTAAAATGTATTATAATATATCCACATCTGACACCGCTACAGACATCTGACTGTGTCACCGTGCCTGCTACTGGATGTTGAATTACTCTCCCTGCTTCCCTGTGATGGATTCAGTCGGGATTCAGTCAAGTATATCTGAGAGGCTGTATCAGACTAGGCTGTGACTGCTGCCTCGTTCAAAGTTCTGCTGTAAAGCCGGCGAGGTGGCAAATGCTGGAATAGTAAACAAACACGGGAAATGCTGGAAACACAAAGCCTCAGGCAGCTTGTATAGAAAGAGTAAGGGAAAGTCGTGTCATGGGGGCTCTCTGAAAACAGCTCAGAAAATACACGTTAACTGCTTTCCCACATATTCTATTTTTGTCTGGATGTGTGTTTCCGGGAATTCCTGTTTCTGTTGTGTCCTTCGGGTATTCTGTCGCTGACAGGGAGTCGCAGGGAAGCTGATGATTATTTAATGCAAGAATCCTGCTATTAGCGTCCGGATTGATTCATTTCATTCATATCAGACGCGGATGAAGCCGATAAAAATGTTCCAAACAGTACTGACTCTGAGGGTACCTAGTTTCATCTGTCCGCTGCCTCTTCATATTTTTGGTCATCAGAAAGGAATCCGAATTTAAAGCATTTGACTTCATTTTAATGTGTAAACGCAGCCAGATATTGACCCTCTCTTCACCCTTCTACTGCTGAATGCAACAATAAAATGGGAATATTACATGATCCCCGAAAACTGCGGCAATGGGTTTTACTCAGTATTTTCTCAATTTCCTATTTCCCCTCTCTCTTCAGCGAACTTGATGGCGATTGTGATCCTGTCCCGGGGAAAGTGCGGTCTCTCCAAATGTGTAACTCTCTACCTGGTGGGAATGGCAGCGGCCGATCTCCTGGTCGTTGTCTCGCTACCGCTCCTGATGTGGACTGCTTGGCTTTATTTTCGCCGATCATTCCTGTTCATCACTCCTGTGTGCAGTATCGCTAGATGGCTGATTCATGCGAGCACTACTGCCTCTGACTGGCTGACTGTCTCTTTCACCGTCGATCGATTTGTGGTTATTTGCTGTGAGAAGCTGAAAACAAAATATTGCACCGAGAAAACGGCGGCTGTGGTTATCGGGACAGTGAGTGTGCTGGCCTGTTTGGAGTGTGTACCCTGGGGCTTTGTATACGGGCCTACGATAATAATTGATGGTATCTCCTGGTATTGTATTCTTACACAGAGCTACAAAAACTCTCCCTCATGGGTGGTATTTGAGATGTTTCACCACATTTTAACCCCTTGTGTCCCATTCTTTCTGATTTTGTTTTTCAATATTCTGACAGCCAGGCGGATTCTAGCGGCCAATCGAGCCCGCAGGAGGATCCGGGGACAAAAGAGTGGAGAGAATGACAAGGACCGGGAGATGGAGAACCGACGGAAATCCATCGTTTTGCTCTTCAGCATAACCGGTAGTTTCATATTGTTGTGGGGAACACGTTTGGTATTTTACATCTATCGACGGATTTCAAAGAGTTTTGTTTATTATTCTGTCATGAATCCTGTTTACATTATAGAAGAGACATCGGGAATGCTGCGGATCCTCAGTTCCTGCACCAACACGTGTATTTACGCCCTGACTCAGAGCAAATTCCGAGAGGATCTCAAAAATGTGGTGAAATACCCACTGAATCGGATTTTGAAACTCATTGAAATATAGAAATAAATGCTATGCAGTAGTACAATTCAGCTGCCTTCACGCTCCTATTCTGTACTCCCAATTGTAATAAACGGAAACAATATGATGAACAGAGTTTCAAACAAAGCAGGAGAAAATCTGTCAATGCTCGAAATACAGAACCACACACACAAAATCATGAAGGTTGCCGGCCCGATTAGTTGAATGCTTACTCTTTTCCAAAGTTGCCATCTGTCCGCTGAATTGCTCCAGCATTTTGTGTGTGTTGCTTTACAGTTATACAACAAATATGTACAGTCGATCGCGACGGAACCACTAGACTCAGCATCCCAGTAAAATCCTCTTTGCATCTCACCCTCATCCCGCTTAAGTTGAACCTTGAGACGATCCTGTCAATCCTTCCTCCCGATTCTGACAAAACAGATTGATATGGAGTATACTTTCGTCGATATTAACCACTCCTGCTCCCATCATTAACCGCCCTTTACTTCACGGTGATTTTCTCCTCTGTCCCTACCTGTATTTTATCCTTCTGTTTTCTGATTTGAACTAATTTCCAGTAACAGAATGTTAGCCTTCAAAGGGAAGGTGGAGGAGCGGTGTTGTGTGGACGAGGTGATGCTGTGAACCCAAAAACAAAAGACACAGCGAAGCGAAATGGGAACTGCTATGATCTATTCCTACACAAAGTGCTGGCGAAAGTCTTCAGCTCAGGCAGCAGAACTGGAGGGAGAGGAAAAGAAATCCAATTCTGATGAAATGTCTCTGCCCAAAGCGTCCACAGTTTACACTTGTCCACAGATGCTGCCTGGCCTGCAGAGCTCCTCCAGCACTTTGGAATTCTGGAATCTGCAGATTGTCTCTTGCTTCTGATTGGTCTAATCTTAGTCAGTGTCAGCGAGATATTCGACTATGCCAACGCAGAACTGACCTTGGACGAAGAACAAGTAAAGAATGGTTGAAAAGGACAGTGTGATAGAAACAGAAACTTGATAATTAATGGAACAAAGGTTCAGCTAATTTTGAATTGACGCAACTGGGAAATTGGAGGGTGTCTCTAAACAAACACGATCGGGGGTAAATTATTTATACAATTAGAAAGATGTTGGGAGTAGCGGCAGTTTGTATTCAGATATTACATTCTCCAGAGAAAGCTGAAGTGAGTTATCAATCTGAGTCCTTCAGTGGCTGGTCCATGATGTTTATTAATTTTAATCGTGAGCGGGTAAGATCGAAGTATAAACACTACATATAAGCTTGGTTAAGACGGGTAATAAGTAGTAAGGATAATTATGGGAATTGTAAAAGAGTGACTACTGCCATCATTGGAGGCGAAACGTTTGAAGGGGATTCTTCACGATAGGTTTGACAAACAATTGGAGAAGCATAATCACAGGCAATCAAATGGCTTTGTGAGGGGAAGGTCATACCTTACGCACCTGAGTGACTTTCTGAGAGAGTGACAAAACAAATTAAGGAGATGGATGATCTGTGTATGGAATTGAGTGAGGCGTTTGACAAGAGCCCCACAATATCTCGAACCAGAACGTCGGGAGGCGTGATGAGTATGGGGCTGGCAGTAGATTGGGAGTTTCCAAAATATCTGTTCTGTAACCCTGCTTTCTCTGATATGTGTAAATGATTTGAGAGAAGAAGTGGATATGTAGGTTGGTAACTCGCAGTTTGCGGCTCCACGTAGCATAGCGGTTAGAGTCAGACGATTCCAGCTCGGAGCAATGGAAATCGGAGTTCATTCCGGTGTTTTATCCGGAAGGAATTTGTACATCCTCTCCGTGATATTTATGGGTATTCTTACAAGGTAAACGAAATAAAAACACAACTTAGCGATTAGGCTGGGGTAAAATTGAGGTTACTGGGCGCCGTGGCTCATTATTCTTCGCTTCATCTCTAAATGAATCAATGACACCTGTGTGATATTGTGGATAGCGTACAATTTCATCACAATAAAACAGTTCATACACAATAAAATTTTAAACTGAATTACAGAGTACATATGGTAGATTTGATCGCAGTGTGGAGGAACAGGAGAGTCGTGCTATGCAAGCCTATAGATCCCCCAACATTTCCAAATAAGTGAATTTAGTGGTTACGAAGGCTCATGGTTTATGAACTAGCAACTCTGGATTAGTGATCTGACGAGGGAAGAGATGCTAAGGAAGTCCAGTTAAATGAGTGGCTGACGATTTGTGCAGGAGGTCAGCGTATACACACATTATTCGACTCTCTTCTAGGTTTGGTACGACTGGTGTAAGGAGCACGGGATTGCCGCCTGGACCGAAAGGGAGTTAATATTCTAACAGAGGAGTTTGATGCAGCTGCCCTGGCATTAACATGTGGTATGCGTGTGCCTGCTGTTAGGGGGTGGGCGATGGAGTAGGAACTAGAGCCACAGGTGATCAAGTAGCATTGAATAAAAGGCAGAGACGAGGTCAAGGAACGCCAAACTGAAGGCCAGACTGGACCCAGTTAATTATCCCGGTGGCTCCGAAGCCGACGTCAGTTTATGTCAGAAAAGGTGTGTAACACTTAAGACAGACGTACTTCGAACCTGGATTAATACGTAACGTAGTGAGCCAGCTATTACAGAGATCTGGTTCAGAGCAGAAAATGGCTGTCGCGACAATAAAAGCTATCACGCCTCCTAAATTCCGTTTGCAAATCGTCCTACATACCCAGACCTGGTTGGCACCCAAATTCGTGTGCACCCCCATATTTAAAATTCCCCCTTAAAAATGCGCACATCACTGAAATCCATGCGCACCCCCAGATCTGCGCATATTCCCATATGCACATTAAATTATCCAGACGAAGATTCACTCCAAACACAAAATAGCGACCTGTACGTTAAATTATCCGCACGCATCCCAAGGTCCGGCACAGCCAAATACGTCTGAACCATCATATACACCCACAAAAACTTTGCAACTCCCATATTCGTCGACACCCCCCCTAAATCTGCTCAATCCCCAAATAGATCCGCAGCCCCATATTGGAGCACACACCCCTAAATCAGCGCACGTATGCAAATGCGTGCGCAAACCCATTTTCGAGAACTCACCTGAATCCGTGCGCATCCCCGGATTCATGCCCTCTCCAAGAAATCGTGCGCAAACCTTGATCCGCCAAACGCAGGCAAATCTCTATGTATTCCAAATGCATGTGCACGCCCATCTTTGAGAACACACCCCCGAAATCTGCGCATATCAGAAAATCAGTGAACTCTCCAAACACGCTGACACACCTCATATATTACATATTTCCAGAGCAAGAATCATTTCAAACCGTTCAGCAAATGGCAGTTTCAAAATTAAAATTCACATGTACCCGAAAATACGATTTGAACTGTAGATCGGCCGAGAGTCGCAACTCTCTGTTTAACAATAAATACGTGTGCAACCCCATATTCGACAAGGTACGCCTAAATATGCGCACAACGTAATATACGTGTGGACCCTAAATTCGAGAACAGATCCCTAAATCTGCCGCATCCCCGGATTCATGTGCATTCCCAAAACCGTGTGAAACCCATATTCGTAAAGACAACTCTGTCTGCACAGTCCCCAAAACAGTGAGAACCACAAACCCACTGACATCCCTACATGCACATTAGATTATCCCAAAGCAAAGACCATTTCAAGCAGTTCACAAAATGGCAGCCTAGTCATTAAAAAATCCACATGAAAACCAAAACTTATTAGTCTGCAAATCCTGATCCGCCAACACAGCCAAAACGCATCCCCAAGTCTGTGCACCTCAGCTAATCAGTGCGTACCCAAAGACGCTGACACCCCACATACAAAATAGATTATTCCAGAGCAGGAATGATTTCAAACAGTTCAGAAAATGTCTGTTTCGACATTTAAAATTCCCACGCATACCAAAATGCGATTTCAACTGCAGATAGGGCGACATACACAACTCTAATGCGTACCACCAAATCTGTGTGCACCCTCATATTGGACACCACACTTCTAAATCTGCGCAAATCATCAAATCCGTGCCCAACACTCGGGTAAACACTTATAAATCTGCGCGACTCCCCAAATCCAGGTGCATTCCATAATACTGTTTGCAGATCCGTATTTGCCTCCACACCCCTGAATCTGCACATTTCCCAAATCAGCGCGCACCCCCATATTTGATAAAGCAGCGCTATATGTGCGCATCTCCAAATCCATGAGCACACCAAAGCAGTGTGCACCTCCATATTCGCAGATGCTGCCCTAAATCTGAGCAATTCACAATTGATTGTGCACCCAAGCCCGCTGACACATCCACTAGATCATGAGGTTATCATTTCAAACTGTTCAGAATACGACCGCCTTTTTTATTAACTGTTATCGTAAACACACAATCAGAAACGCTGATCAAGTCAACTTGTTCCCAAACAGAATTCTGCAAGGCCAATCAGATGGTTCACTGCTGCTCGGAGATAAAACATAAAAAATCGCTTGTACAATTAGGAAACATTAAAAAAATATATAGTAGAAATACTGGAGTCATGAAGATTATGATGAAGTCAGCTGGAGATTTGTACCCCTGCGGTCCTCCATAATTCAAAGAGATTGAAGGATCAGGTTGCAGCGTGACAAAACGTGACCGGAGCATTTTGCCCGAAAAACTAATGCCTACCGGGAGAAAGCAGCATCTGTCCTTTCCGCACTTTCTCCAGCAGTTTTCTGACTAAATCCAGCCGGAATATAATTGGGTAAGGAAATGGGACTCAACATTAAAAATTGGCACTCAGCCGGAATGCCTGAGCAACTCCAAATCCAGGTGGATCATATGTGGAGCAAGAATTATTTCAAACGGTTCACAAAATAGCAGGTTGCAGCATAGAATAACAAAATTACTGTTGAAAGTTCAAAGTGCATTTATTTTAAAAGTATCTATAAATGAAACAACCTTAAGATGCGTCGCAATTCCAAATCGACAAAAATTACAAATCTGTGAGAAGCCCGAGATCGGTAAGCATCCCGGTATTGGCTTATCCACCCGTAAATATATGCACATCACCAAATAGGTGTGCACCCCTGTATTCGACAACACACCGCTGAATCTGTACACATTGTCAAATCAGTGTACATCTCTGTATTAGACGATGCTGAATCCAGACACATCACCAAATCCGTGTGCACCTGCAAATCTGCTCACGTCACTAAATAAGAGCGCAGACCCAAATTCCCTGTGCACTCAACCCGCTGACAACCGCATATGCACATTTGATTATCTCAGATTAAGAAACATTTTAAACAGTTAATTCCAAATCCGTGTGTTCCCCCATATTCGACAACGCAGGCTGAATCTACGCACAGCACCATTTCCGTGTGCGTCCCATACTCGAGAACACACCTCTAAATCTGCTCAATTGCCAGATAGATTTGCATCCACATATTCGAGAATGTAACCTTAAATATGCTCAATGTCCTATTCAGTGTGCACCCCAATCCCGCTGACTCCTCTCACATTCACACCAGGTATTCCCAGAGCAGGAATCATTTCAAAAGTTCAGAACGTGGCTGCCTGGACTTTAAACTCGGCACGCAGCCAAAAATTAGTGATCTACTTCAAAACCGCTGACACAACCAAATTTGTGAGTAACCCGAAATCCACGTGCATCCCCATATTCGACAAAGTACACCTAAATCTGTACGCATTCCCAAATCCGTGTGTGTACCCCAAAATATACGCACATCGTCAAGTAAGAGCGCGGCCCCAAACCCCGTGTGTGTGTGTGTGTGTGAGTGTGTGTGTGTGTGTGTGTGTGTGTGTGTGTGTGTGTGCGTGTGTGTATGAATCTGCTGAGAAACCCAAATGCATTTTCGATTATCTCAGACTAAGAATCATTTCAAATTGTGACATAATGGCTGTCTAAAAAATAAGAAAAAAAGAAACACAAGGACAGGTGTCGAAGTTCAAATGACATTTTTGTTGTTCTATCTATAAATGGAACAACTTTGAGCTTCGCCATACCTACAAATCCTCAGACACACTAAATCTGTGAGAACACTGAGATCCGAGCGCACCTCCGAATCCGTGTGTACCTTAATGTCTATGTACAATTTGAAACCCGTGGACACACCGACTTGAAAACTAGATTATCCCAAAAACATTTCACAAAATTACAAAATATGCGTACACACCCAAATCTGCACACTGTCCGCAAATCAAATTAGTATGCACCTCAAATACACCGACAATCCCAAATCTGTGTGCTGCCCCCAAAATTATTGAGAAACACTCTAAGGAACAGGATATATAAGTCAATTGTAATATGAGAAACCTGATTTGCAGATGACACCTGGGTTCAGAGCGTGAGTGGACAGCGAAGTAGTTATGAAAACTTTCAGCGTCAGTGAAGCAGCTGGAAAAACGGACCGAACATTTTGCAGTTGGAATCTAATGTGACATTCCATCCAGATGGGTTCAAGAGCCGTTGCACTTTGGCCGGACCTACCTGGGTAGATATATACAATAATTGTTAGGGAATTGAGGAATGAGGGAGAGAAGAGGGATCTGAGAATACAGTTCCATAATTCCTATTTAAGCTCATAGGATAGACCGGCACCACGAAATTCGTGTGCACGCCTAAACCAACCGCGGCGCACAAATCTGTGCGCATCCCCGATCTAAGTGCACCTAAACATTAAAAAACATGAAATATGTGCAAATTTATTTGGCATACCTATCCTTAAATCTTTGTGCTTCTCCAAATTATGGTGCTACCCACGTTGGCGGACAAATTCCTAACTCTTTGTGCATCCCCTAATCAATGTGCACGAAACCAAAGTTCCTCCCCCAAGTCTGTGCGCAGCAACACATCCGTAAGCAACCCCCACATGAGTTGTAAGCAAAAATCCACAGGCAGTTCAATTCGTGTGCTCCCACAAATTCGTTCTCCCCAAACTCTCTGACAGATTCCATTACCGACTGGATTATCCCTGAGCAAGGGTCATTTCAGAGAGCGTACAATATTGCTGCAACAAGGCAACAGCCACGAAATTCGTCATACCTACAAATCCGTAGATCCACCAGTTTACATGTGACAGAACCATGATATTTGTCACATCCCCAAATACACCGTAAATACACGCGTACAGCAAAATTCATGTGCTATCGTAAATCCGCCGAGACACCCGAATCTGTGCTCATCTACTGATCCGTGTAACCCCCATATTCCACAGCACACCCCTAAATCTGACGCGTGCCCAAATCCAGGCGCAGCGCCAAAACTGTGTGCACTATATATTTGAATATTTTGCCTTAACTCTGTGTAATCTTCAATTCGATGGGCATCGCAAACCCGCTGACACCCGTACATGCACCGTACAGTATCACAGGGCAAGAATCATTTCGAACAGTTCACAAAATTCCTGCCTCCAGCATAAAATTACAAGAATACCGGTGAAAGTTTCAAGGTGCATTGATTCTGAAATTATCTCTGAATGAAACAACCTTCAGATATCTAACAACTCCAAATCATTAAATCTGTTCTCATCCTCAGATTAGTGTGTGAGGACATATTTGCTGAAATCTGTAAACATCTACATACTGGCCTGCACACTCCTAGATCATTGGGCGTTAAGAATAAGTGTACACCTCTATATTGTCCGACACGTCACTAAATCTGTTCACATCCTCAGACTGGTGTGTGAGGACATATTTGCTGAAATCTGTAAACATCCACATGCCGGCCTGCACACTCCTAGATCAATGAGCGTTACGAATAAGTGTGCACTTCTATATTGTCCGACACGTCACTAAATCTGTTCGCATCCCCAGACTGGTGTGTGAATGCATATTTGCCGACACCGCCCTAAATCTGCGTAATCCCAAAATCAGTGCTCACTCCTGTTACGGATTCAGCAACAATAAATATATGAGTGAGGCAGGGGTTTTTGTAACAAATAAAACATTTATTAAACACTGAAAAACAAACCCCCAAAAGTAAACAAACCACTCACGTAACCGGAAATCAGCTGCTGTGCGGCAGCTTAAACAGTTCTTAAAGCAATGAAGCTTAAACAGTTCTTAAAGCGATGTTGCAAAAACAGTTCTTCAAAGTAGTATTGCAAAAGTCCAAAAATGCTTAGAGTCCATTTAAGGGAGAGACTTTTTAAGACGATCTAAATTCTCTTTCACGTCGTCTTGTTGCAGTTCCAGTTGAACTACTTTTCCCACGAAGAATTTACGAAGATGGAAAATAAAACGGCTCAAAGGCACTGACCTTTCCTTTACAACACTGTACTCAATCCTTTCTGCTATTTCACAGGGATTAACACGAGCACAGTCAACGAATTCCTTCCGAATTAGGATCAAACAAGGTCGAACCTGTTTCACCGTCGAAATCGACTTTCTTCGATCTTTAACTCCCGAACTCCGATCTTCACTCTCTACTGATTCTCAAATAGTAGTATTATAAAGAAACTGCTGGCAATGACCTTTTAAACTTTAGGCATTAAATAAAACTTCATCTTTCAACTAAACTGCGTCATAACATTAAATCACGCAGTGGAATGAAGTCAACCTGGCAAATCCAGCCACGAACTGCCCCTCCTCACAGGGAGGGATCCTCCTTTTATACCCAGTAAAAAAAACTGTCAATTGACCTCGAATGGCGGGAAAATGACGTCACCCCACAATCACAAGACCATTACCTCAAGTCCAGGATAGCTTCAACACCTGTCACGCAACAGGGGTACACCACTATCACGTGTCACGTGTACGTAACGCTCCATACAAGTTGTCTCCCCAACATGCATAATAGGTTATCTCAGAGCAGGATTCATTTCAAATCGATTTCAAAATGACTGCTTCGACATTAAAATCAGCACGAATCCCAAAATGCATCTGCAATTCCAGATCGTTTGACACACACCAATCTGGCTGTAACCTGTGCACCTCCATATTAGATAACAGACGCCTAAATCTGCGCACATTTCGCAAGTCCATATTCTAACATAAATCTGTGCGCATGACCTAGTAAGAGCTCTCCCTAAATCCATATGCACCCCAATCCTAACGACAAGCCCACATGCACGCTGGATTATCCGAAATCACGAGTCAAGTCAAACAGTTCACAAAATAGCTCCACGTTCGAAAATCTAGAACAAAGTTCCAAGTTCTATTATTAAAGTATCTGTAAGTGAAACAACCTTGTGATTCGTCTCGCCCCCCCCAATCCACCGACGCACCCAAATCCGTGTGTACCCAAAGTCGCCGAGCAGATGTCAAAATCTCTGAAAACCCCCAAATCCGAGGCCGCCCCTATATGTTCAATTGTTTATCCTAGAGCGAGAAACATTTCAAACATTTCACAAGATAGCTTAATCCACTTAAAAATAGCAAGAACAAGGCTCAACGTTAAAGTGCATTATTTATCCAAGTATCTGTAAAAGAAACAATTTGAATTTTGGCATTAACCCAATTCCTTTGACATCCAAAATCCACGTGCACTCCCAAATCCGTATGCACACCCAAATGGGTGCGCACTCCGAACCCGTCAACTCCTCCCACCTACAGATTAGATTATCCGATAGGAGAAATAATTTCAAATAGTTCACAAAGTAGCAATCTCCAACTTAAACATCACAGTCAGTGCAGAGTAGAAAACTGGAAGTATATTTATTAATAAAGTTCCTATCAATTAAACAACCGTGTGATTTGTCAGGACGCCAAATCCAAAGACACCCCCAAATCCGGAAGCAGCCTAAGATCGCGTACACCACCAAACCTGCTGACACCCACGTATACACATTTGATTTTCCCAAAGGGCGAATCATCTTAAAGTGCCAGCATTCGCCTTAAAGGAATCGTGAGAAAATAGTGCATAGTTTAAAGTGCAGCTATTATTAAAGGCACTATAAATGAAATGATTTTGAAATTCGCCACAACGCCAAATCGAACGACACCAACAAACTTATGTGCACCCATATTGGCCGACACATCCCTAAACCTGTGCAACCTCCCAGTCAGAAAGCACCACGAAATACATATGTGGTCCCAAATCCCCAATCCATACACCCATATAATCACTGCACACGTTCTTGCCGAAACTCTCCTAAATTTCTGTACACCACTAAATCTGGATGTACCGCCAAATGCGCTGGAATGCCCAAATGCACACTAGATTATTCTGGAGGTAGAATCATCTCCAACAGTTCAAAAAGCAGCTGGCTCATATGTTAATAATAGTTAGAACAAAGATCAAGG
>NW_027331995.1:411862-419362 GCF_048418815.1 Hemitrygon akajei | reverse complement strand
AACTTGGTTTGGAAATAGAAGCGAGTAACACTCTCATATTCGGGGATTCTCAGGGAATATTTCTCAGAAGAGACACAAACTTTTTCCCACTTATTCCATTTGGCCTGGATGTGTTTTCAGCATTTCCTGTTTTTGTTCCGCCCTTCGACTGTTCTGTTGCTGAAATGAAGCACCAAGGATGTTGATGATTCTCAAATGGAAGAATCCCTCCACGTAATCGTTCCATCCTTACGGGACGTGGAAGGCACCGGTGGAAAATGACCCGGTATTTATTCTGAGGATTCATTTGTTTCCGCTAGCACTTCATATTTCGGGGATCAGTAAGGAATCGGTATTGAGATCACATTGACTCTGTTTTACCGTGTAAACTCCGTCCATGACTCTAGCAGCTCTGAGCACTCGCTTGAACACCACTAAATGCAGCAAAACGGTGAAATATTACAGAATCCCCTCACGCTGCTACATTAGTTTCTGCTCAGAAATTTCACAACTTGCTGTTTCTCTTCCAGTGAATTTGGTAGCGATTGTGATCCTGTCCCGGGGAAAGTGCGGTCTCTCCAAATGTGTCACTCACTACCTGGTGGGAATGGCAGCGGCTGATCTCCTGGTCGTTATTTCGGATCCGCTGCTGAGGTGGACAGCGAAGATTTATTTTCCCCAATCATTCCTTCTCTTCACTCCAGTGTGCAAACTCAGATTTTGGTTGATATTTGCGAGCACTGCGACCTGTGTCTGGCTGACTGTCGCTTTCACCGTCGATCGATTTGTGGCTATTTGCTGTGAGAAGCTGAAAACAAAATATTGCACCGAGAGAACGGCGGCTGTGGTTATCGGGACAGTGAGTGTGCTGGCCTGTTTGGAGAGTGTCCCCTGGAGCTTTACATTGGAGCATATTCTAATAATTAATGGTCTTCCCTGGGATTGTGCTTACAAACCGAGCTTCGATAACTCTCCCTCCTGGGCGGCATTTGAGTTGTTACACCGGATGTTAACCCCTTGTGTCGCATTCTTTCTGATTTTGCTGTTCAATGTTCTGACTGTCAGAAGGATTTTAACGGCCAGTCGAGCCCGCAGGGGGCTGAAGGGACAAAGGAGCGGAGAGAATGACAAGGACCGGGAGGTGGAGAACCGACGCAAGGCCATCGTTCTACTCTTCAGCATTACCGGTAGTTTCATATTGTTGTGGATAACGCAGGTGGTATTTTAGATCTATCAACGGATTTCAATGAGTTTTGTGTATTCTGTCACCGATCCCCGTTACATCACAGAACATACATCGGGGATGCTACAGGTTCTCAGCTCCTGCACCAACACGTGTATTTACGCCCTGACCCAGAGCAAATTTCGAGAGGAACTGAAGAAAGGGGTGACATACCCGCTGATTCGGATTTTGAAACTCAGTAATCGTTATAAATAAATGTTGTGATGTATTTCATTTCAGCTGTTTTCATGTTAAATGTTCTATTCTCCTACTTGTGGGAAAATACAAGATCAGGCCTGATGAATGGTGTCTGTCAGAATTGTGTTCTCCCTGGTTGCTGCCTGGTCTGCTGAGTTCCTGCAGCATTTTGGGTTTGTTCTCTTACAGTAGCATAACAGCTGTTTACAGCTGTTCCCCACAACTCACTGGCCTCAGCATCCCAGAGCCATCTTCGTTGCATCTCACCTGCCGGATTGATTAAATTGATTTTTGAGGCAAACCAGTTATCCCTGGTTCCTGGTTCTGGAAAAAAATGGGCTTGTAAGCCCCCTCTTTTGCTTTCACTTTCTGACTTCACTTGTCAACCATGGTATTGTCCTTCTTCCGTTCGAAAATTTCATCTTATTTGGAATAAGGCATTGCCGCTCTGCTGTCCTTCCTGCTAAGTTTTCTTCCCAGTCACCCTTGGTCGGTTCCCTTCTCACGCTATTTTAATTTTCCTTATTCCACTGAAATACCGACACATTGGAATTCAGTTCCTTCTTACACTCAAATTTCAAAATGAATTCGATCATATTGTGAATACTACATACGTGTCCCTTAAGCTTAACCTCTTTATCACCTCCGGTACGTTGTACAGTACCTTATCTACCACAGCCGATCAACACACTCACATATCCTGCAACTTCTCTGTCTTGAGGTCCAATACTGGCCTGGTTTTCCCAATCCAGTTTCATGTTAAAGACACTAACGATTATCATCACGTTGGTCTTCCGCTATAATTTTTACTCCGCAACCCAGCTGTTGTTTGGATGCCTGATGACAACTGCCATTGGGGTTTTACCCTTGTCCTTTGGTAAATCAACCCATAGGGTTCCCTACACTTCCTGTACCTATGTCATCCCTTTCTAATGATTTAATATTTCTTATGCAAATTGCCAGACCACACCTTCTGCCTATTAATTTAACTTCCCTATGCACAGCATATCCTTGAACGTACCTGAGGGAAGCAACAGTGGCCGTGCATTTGACGAGGGACTCCACCAAATGCTTATTGAGAAAGTACGGACGCATGGAATCCATGGGGCTTTAGAACAGGCTTGCCCACAGAAGGCAAACTTTAGTTGTAGATGGGTCATATTCTGCATAGAGATCGGTCACCAGTGGTCTGCCACAGGGATCTGTTCTGAGACCCCGACACTTTGTGAGTTTTTTAAATGACCTGGATGAAAATATGAGGGGATGGGTTACTAAATTAGCTGATGACATAAAGGGTGGAGGTATTGTGGATAGTGTGGAGGGCAGTCAGACGTCACAGCGGACATAGATAGGATGTTAAACTGGATTGGCAAGTGTCAGATGCAGTTCATCACAAAAGAGTGTGAGATGGTTCATTTTGGTAGGTCAAATATTACGGCAGAATATAGTATTAATGGTAAGACTCTTAGCAGTGTGGAAGATAAGAGGGATCTTAGGGGTCCGCGTTCACTGGACACTCAAAGCTGCTGCGCAGGTTGACTCTGTGGTTATGAAGGCATACGGTCACATTGGCCTTCATCAATCGCAGGGTTGAGTTTACGAGCTTAATGCCGAGAGGTAATGTTGCAGATATATAGGACCAAGGTCAGACTCCACTTGGAGTACTGTGCTGAATTCTGGTCGCCTTACTACAGGAAAGACGTGGAAACCATAGAAAGTGTGCAGAGGAGACTTACAAGGATGTTGCCTGGATTGGGGAGCATGCCTAATGAGAACAGGATGAGTGAACTCGACCTTTTCTCCTTGAAGCGACGGAGGATGAGATGTGATTTGATAGTGGTGTATAGGATGATGAGAGACATTGATCTTGTGAAAGTCGGAGGCTAGTTGTTCCCCACGGCTGAAATGGCTAGCACGAGAGGGGATAGTTTTAATGTATTTGGAAGTAGGTACAGAGGAGATATCAGGGTTTTTTTTTACACAGAGATTAGTGAGTGCGTGGATTGGGCTGCTGGCGATGGTAGTGGAGGCAGATACGATAAGGTCTTTTAAGAAAGTCGTGGACAGGTACATTGAGCTCAGAAAAATAGAGGGCTATAAGTAACCTTAGGTAATGTCTAAGTTAAGGATATGATCGGCGCAGTTTTGTGGGCCGAAGACCCTGTATTGTGCTGTAGGTTTTCTATGTTTATGTTTCTATGTTTCTAACCGACAGTCGCGCTGACACCCCCATATACATATTTGTTATCCCAGAGGACAAAAAAAAAACATCTTTTCAAACAGATCACAGAATAGCTGCATTCATCTTACAGAAATTGCAAGGCCAAAGTTCAGTTTGTACATGCATTTATACATGTATTATAAACATGTAATAAAGTATCTATAAATGAAACAATCTTGAGCTTCGTCACACCTCCAAATGCACTGACACCTTGCAAATCCGTGTGGATTCAAATATTCGCAGACACACCCCAAAATCAGCGGACATCCCTATATCCGTGAACACCTCAAATCCGTGACCATATCTACAGAAACACCGATATGCACATTTGATCATCCCAGCAAAACTATCATTTGTAACGGTTCAGAATGTAAATGTCTGCACCTTAAAGTTACTGCAAGAACAAACTTATGTATCTGTAAATGATACAAATTTGAGACGAGTCAAACCCAAAATCCACCGGCATCCATTAATCCTTGTGAACCTATATGCGCTGACACACCCCTAAATCCCCAAATCGGCACGCACTGTCCAAGTCCGAGTGCAAAACAAAATGCATACGGATCACCAAAATCTCTGACAGCTGCGCATGCACAACTGATTATCCCAGATAAAGATCCCCTTCAAACACTGCAGAAAATGTTTTTTTCCACCTTAAAAATAGAGCAAGAATGGCGTTCAACATTTTAAATTCGTTTATCATGAGGGTATCTATAAAATAAAACATCCTTGAGTTTGTCACATTTCTACGTACACCTTTCCATTCGCAGCCATTTTCAACACACCCCTAAATGTGCGCACATCCCCAAATCCGCACACACCCCCAGACCATGTGCGCAGACCCAAATCCATCTGCAGCACCCAGCAAACATGCAACCCAGAAATCAGTGTGCACCACATAATACACCGACATCCCCAAATCTGTGTGCACTCCCAACTTCTCCAGCAGAGGTAAATCTGATCACATCCTCAAATCCACTGTCACCGCCACGTGCACATTAGATTATCCCAGAGCGAGAAACATTCTTATAATAGCTGTCTCTGCTCTAAGCAGTATCAAGGACAAAGTTCAACATTCAACAAAGTGCTTAGAGATTCATCACACCGCCAATCGCCTGTAATCCGTGTGCACTCCTAAACCCGCCGACGCACCCGAATCACTGTCCACTCACATTCCGAATCCAACAAACTATTCGAAACCACACACCAAAATCTCTGCACACCCCAAGTCCGCGTGCATCTCTATTTGGCAAACAGATCCCTAACTCTTTTCGCATCCACTAAGTACGTTACACTAAGTACGTTACATCCTAACTCTGTGAGCATCCCCAAAGCCGTGTGCACCATATCCATGTTTACACCCAAATCTGTGTTTTCCTCAAACCGGGAACAACCCCAACATCAGCGTGCAGACCCAAATCCACAGGAAGCCCAAATACCTGTGTTCCCCCAAATCCTCAAGCAAACACAAATATGTGCACCCCATGCCGGCTGATACCACCTGGCCTCAACACCCCGCCATGCACATGAGATTATCGCTGAACAAGAATTATTACAGTGAGTTCATAAAATAGCTGTCTCAATGAAACAATATCGAGTTTCGTCATACATCCGAATGTGCAGATACCGTACAGGTGTGTAAACGTGACAGAGCCACAGTCACAAATGCGCATACACACCCAAATTCGTGTGCATCCCTAAATACGCTGAGACACACCAATCTGTGGTCATCTACCAATTCGTGCGAATCCCCAAATCCAAGGGGTTGCTCATATCCCAAGTAAGTGCTCACCCCAAGCCCGCTGATACCCCGACATGCACAGTGGAGTACTCCAAAGGAATAATCATTTCTCACAGTTCACAAAATAGCTGTCTCCATTATAAAACCACAAGAGTACCGATGAAATTTCAATGTGCATTGATTATGAACGTATCTGTGAATGAAATCTTAACATACGTCACAAGTGCAAATCCAGTAACACCACAAATCTTTTCCGTTTTCCCAAATCGGTGAGCACCTTTATTTGCCGGACACTGCACTGAATCTGTGCAATCCGTAAATCAGTGCGCACCAGAAACACACTGCCAACGCCACATGCATTATAGTTTAACCCAAAGCAGAATCATTTCAAAAAGATCTGAAAATGGGTTCTTTCGACATTAAAAATCCGCAAGCAGCCTAAACTTCGATTGCAACGTCAAATCGGCGGACACACCCATGTCTCCCATGTCTGGGTATAACTGCAAATCCGTGTGCATCCGGATACTCGAGAACACACCCTCAACCTGCTAACGTCGCCAATTCCTTGTGCAACACCAAATCTACGCACATCACCAAATTCGAGCAACCCAAATACAAAGTACACCGCATAAAAATAGACCACCCCACATGCACACTAGTTTATCCAAAAGCAACAGTCGAATCAAACAGTTCACAAAATAGCTTCCATTACCTTCAAAGTTGAAAGTTGTCTTACACAACGCTGGAAGAACTCAGCAGGTCAGGCAGCATCCGAGAGAAAAGAGTAGCCAACGTTTCGGGCCGAGACCCATCGTCAGGAATGTGGGGTGGGAGGGGGGGGGGGGAGAGGTCCGAAGCCCAGTAATAGAGTTAGGGGAAGGGGTAGGCCCTATAGACAGGTGTATGCGGTTGAGTCGAAACCAGGGTCAAACATAATGGAATGGTGAAGCAGGCTCGATGGGCAGAATAGCCTAGTTATCCCCCCATGCCTTATTGTCTAAGGGAATCGTAGAACGGCAAGGCGGCGGCGGGGCAGCTACCAGACGGTGGTGATGTGAAGGTACGGAGATAAGATAAAGAAGCTATTGGGAATGGGGGATGATGAAGGGGACGGCAAAATCAGAAAGAATGGGACACAAGGGGTTAAAATGCGGTGAAACAGCGTAAATGCCGCCCATGAGGGGGAGTTCCTGTACCTCGGTGTATAAACACAATACCAGGGAACACCATCAATTATTGTAAAAGGCTCGTATGCAAATCCCCAGGGGACACTCTCCAAACAGGCCAGCGCACTCACTGTCCCTACAACCACAACCGCCATTCTCTCGGCGCAATATTTTGTTTTCAGTTTCTCACAGCAAATAGTCAGAAATTGATCGACGGTGAAAGCGACAGTCAGCCAGACCGAGGTCGCAGTGCTCGCAAAAACCAACCACATCCTGAATCTGCACACAGGAGTGATGAACAGGAACGATCGATGAAAATACAACCCAGCAGTCCACTCCAGCAGTGGATCAGAGATAACGACCAGGAGATCGGCCGCTGCCATTCCCACCATGTCGCGAGAGACACATTTGGAGAGACCGCACTTTCCCCGGGACAGGATCACAATCGCCAGCAAGTTCGCTGGAAGAGAGAAAGGGAACAGCAAGCTGAGAAAATACAGAATGGAAACGAATCCAGCTGTTGTAAGGATTCTGTGACATCTCCACATTATTCTTGCATTTAAAAGTGGAAGGCTTGACAGGAGGGTCGGGGGCACAGGCGTCGTAGCAATGTGAGTTTACAGAGTAACCTGAAGTGAATATGATCTGAATACGGACTCGTTACTGAGTACCGAAAGGAGAAGTCGGAGCGATAATCTGGTAACTCCGTCCGCGCAGTCAATACTGAATGCAATATTTTCTGCTAGCGCCAACCCCGTCACGTGCAGACGAAATGAATAAGTTCGATTAAGTCCAAATGAATAAAACCAAAGAACGGAACAGAAATGGGAAATGCTGGAAACACTCACCCATGAAAAACAGAATATATGGAAAAGCAGTTAAAGCCTCTCTTCTCAGGACTGTTCTCAGGGGAGCCTCTGACACCAGTATTAACTGGTTTCCCGATCTATACAAGCTGTCTGAGGCTTAGTGC
>NW_027331995.1:206862-406862 GCF_048418815.1 Hemitrygon akajei | reverse complement strand
TCTGTCGTTGTTGTTTTATCTGTGTCTGTCGTATGTGGGTATTCATTACTCCATTGAGTTTCTTCGTACTTCCTGTATAAACCTGCAAGAACATGGATCTCAGGGTCGCAATGATGAGTCATAAGTGCTTTGACAATAAATTGACCTTCAACATTGAACTTCGCAGAGGATAGCTTCTGAGTATAGATTGAGTAAGATGGGGCTTTTCTCTTTGGATTGAAACAGGATGAGATGTTTTGAAAGAGGGATGCAAATTATAGGATGGAAGGAGGTGCCAAAGTAAGAGGCGATATTGACATAGGGTAAAGAGCAGAATTTTCTGTCGGTGAGCTCTTTGAATCTAGAACCACAATCCTAATAGTCGTACATGGTGATGGAGAAAAATGCATCCCCTAACAAGTTAAGTTCCTGAGCAGGACCAGAGTAAAGTCTGAATCCAGGAAGCGGGACCTTGCAGTGTCAGAGGTTACAGCGGGAAACTGATAGGATGCAAAACTGTGCTGAAAAGTGGCACATTGTGTTCAACCCAGATAGGTGTGAGGTGGTTCATTTTGGTATGTGAAATATGATGGCAGAAAATAGTATTAACGATAAGACTGTTGGCTATGTGGAGGGTCAGAGGGATCTTGGGGTCCGAGTCCATAGGACGCTCAAAGCAGCTGCGCAGGGTGACTCTGTGGTTACGAAGACATATGGTATATTGGCGTTCATTTATCGTGGAATTTAATTTAGGAGCCAAGAGGTAATGTTGCAACTATACAAGACCCTGGTCAGACCCTACTTGGAGTACTGTGCTCAATTCTGGTTGCCTCACTACAGGAAGATGCGGATGCCATAGAAAGGGTGCAGAGGAGATTTACAAGGATATTGCCTGGATTGGGGAGCACACCTTATGAAAACAGGCTGAGTGAACTCGGCCTTTTCTCCTTGGAGCGCCAGAGTATAAGAGGTGACCTGATAGAGGTTTATAAGATGATGAGAGGCATTGATCATATGGATAGTCAAAGGCTTTTTCCCCAGGGCTGAAATGGTTGCCACAAGAGGACAGAGGTTTAAGGTGCTTGGGAGCAGGTACAGTAGGAGTTGTTAGGGGTAAGTATTTTTAAGCAGAGAATGGTGAGTGCGTGGAATGGGCTGCCGGCAACGGTGGTGGAGGCGGATACGGTAGGGCCTTTTAAGAGACTTTTGTATAGGTACATGGAGCTTACTAAAATAGAGAGCTATGGGTAAGCTTAATAATTTCTAAGTTAGGGACACTTTCAGCACAACTTAGTGGACCAAAGCGCTTGTATTGCGCTGTAGATTTCTATGTTCCTATGTTTCTGTCATTGAACTGAGGTCATAACTCTGATTAGGCCTTTGAAGAACAGGCTAACACACCTATAATCCCCTATTTTTGTCTCCTTTCCTTCTTAAAGCGGAGGAACATTTGCCATATTCCAGTCTGCTGCAATAATTCCAGATTTTAGTGATTCTTCAAAGGTCACTGCTAATAACTTCAGGATCGCCTCAACTACCTCATTCAGAAGCCTAGTGTATAGACGATTTTTTCCAGGTGACTTATCTACCAGCATCCTAAGCACCTACTCATTAGCAAGAACAATGGCACCCACTCCGGCACTCCACATTATGCTGCTGGTGTATTTCACAGTGAAGGCTGAGGCATAATAGTTATTGACTTCATCAGATATTCCTTTGAACTGTATAACTCACTCACCAGTGTCATATTACAGTGACCATTATCATTTCTTGCTTCTCTTACACTGTATATTTGATAAAGTATTTCGGTTTATTCCTTTATGTATCTGACTTGATTACCCTGACATTTCATCTTTTCTATCTTTACTGTACATTGGGTGTTAGACGGTGCTCATTTTTCGATTTTTCTTTGTCTTGGGAGCATCTGTGTTGGCAGCGGCGTGTTGATACTGAGCAGGATTTGAACACATCAGTTCCCATGTCCTCATTTGTTCTATGGTGCACAGCAGTAATCTCTCTCTCTCTCTCTCTCTCTCTCTCTCTCTCTCTCTCTCTCTCTCTCTCTCTCTCGCTCTCTCTCTCTCTCTCTCACACACACACACACACACACATACACTCACAACTATAAATAAACGAAAAGGTACTCTGTCGCCATTCGTAAAACCGTTAGGAATCTGTTACTGGAAGATACCAACATACCAGCAATAAGAGAATTCAGACTCCCAGGACACATGATGCGGAAAGATGAACTGGAAAAACTCAGAATCTCTGGAAACATCGAGGTGAACAAACCGAGAGGAAGACCTCAGTTTATAGACAATAGACAATAGGTGCAGAGGTAGACCATTCGGCCCTTCGACCCTGCGCCGCCATTTTGAGATCATGGCTGATCATCTACTATCAATACCCGGTTCCTGCCCTGTCCCCATTTCCTTTGATTCCCCTATCCATAAGGTACCTATCGAACTCCTTCTTGAAAGCATCCAGAGAATTGTCCTCCACTGCCTTTCGAGGCAGTGCATTCCAGACCCCCACAACTCTCTGGGAGAAGAAGTTTTTCCTTAACTCTGTCCTAAATGACCTACCCCTTATTCTCAAACCATGCCCTCTGGTACTGGACTCTCCCAGCATCTGGAACATATTTCCTGCCTCTATCTTGTCCAATCCCTTAATAATCTTATATGTTTCAATCAAATTCCCACTCAATCTCCTTAATTCCAGCGTGTACAAGCAGAATCTCTCTAACCTCTCTGCGTAAGACAGTCCAGACATCCCAGGAATTAACATCGTGAATCTACGCAACACTTCCTCTACAACCAGGATGTCCTTCCTTAACCCTGGAGACCAAAACTGTACACAATACTCCAGGTGTGGTCTCACCAGGGCTCTGTACAAATGCAAGAGGATTTCCTTGCTCTTATACTCAATTCCCTTTGTAATAAAGGACAACATTCCATTAACCTTCTTCACTGCCTGCTGCAGTTGCTCATTCATCTTCAGTGACTGAAGAACAACGACTCCTAGATCTCTTTGTATGTCTCCCTTACCTAACTCTACACCGTTCAGATAATAATCTGCCTTCCTGTTCTTACTCCCAAAGTGGATCACCTCACACTTATTTACTTAAAAGTCATCTGCCAAGTATCTGCCCACTCACCCAACCTATCCAAGTCACCCTGAATTCTCCTAACATCCTCCTCACATGTCACACTGCCACCAAGCTTAGTATCATCAGCAAATTTGCTGATGTTATACTCAATGCCTTCATCTAAATCGTTGACGTCAATGTAAACAGCTGTGGTCCCAATACCGAGCCCTGTGGCACCCCACTAGTAACCCCATGCCATTACGAGAAACACCCATTCACCCCTACAGTTTGCTTTTTATCTGCCAACCAGTTTTCTATCCATGTCAATGTCCTCCCCCCCTCCCCCGATGCCCTGAGCTTTGATTCTACCCACCAATCTCCTATGTGGGACCTTATCAAATACCTTCTTAAATCCTTATCAAATACCTCCTTAAATACCTTATCAAATCGAGGTACACTACATCCACTGGATCTATCCCGTCTAACTTCCTGGTTACATCCTCGAAAAACTCCAACAGATTAGTCAAGCACGATTTACCCTTGGTAAACCATGCTGGCTCGGCCCAATCCTAACACTGCTATCTAGATATGCCATTATTTCATCTTTAATAATGGACTCTAGCATCTTCCCCACCACCGATGTCAGGCTGACAGGTCGATAGTTCTCTGTTTTCTCCCTCCCTCCTTTCTTAAAAAGTGGGATAACATTAGCCATTCTCCAGTCCTCAGGAACTGATCCTGAATCTAAGGAGCATTGGAAAATGATTGCCAATGCATCCGCAATTTCCAGGGCCACCTCCTTTAGTACCCTAGGATGCCGACCATCAGGACCTGGGGATTTGTCAGTCTTCAGTCCCATCAGTCCTCTCATCACCGTTTCCTTCCTAATGTCAATCTGTTTCATTTCCTCTGTTACCCTATGTCCTTGGCCCATCCATACATCCGGAAGATTGCTTGTGTCTTCCTTAGTGAAAACAGATCTAAAGTGCTCATTAACTTCTTCTGCCATTTCTCTGTTTCCCATAACAATTTCACCCAATTCATTCCTCAACGGCCCAACATTGTTCTTAACTATCTTCTTTCTCTTCACATACCTAAAAAAGCTTTTGCTATCTTTCTTTATATTCCTGGCTAGCTTGCGTTCATACTTCATTTTTTCTCCCCGTATTGCCTTTTTAGTTAAGTTCTGTTGTTCCTTAAAAACTTCCCAATCATCTGTCCTCCCACTCACCTTAGCTCTTTCACACTTCCTTTTTTAAATGCTATGCAATCTCTGACTTCCTTTGTCAACCACTGAGGCCCCTTTCCCCCCTTTGAATCCTTCCTTCTCCGGGGGATGAACTGATTTTGCACCTTGTGTATTATTCCCAAGAATACCTGCCACTGCTGTTCCACTGTCTTTTCTGCTAGGCTATCCGTCCAGTCAACTTTAGCCAGCTCCTCCCTCCTGTCTCCATAGATTCCCCTGTTCAACTGCAACACTGACACATCCGAGCTGCCCTTATCCTTCTCAAATTGCAGTTAAAAACTTATCATATTATGATCACTACCTCCTAATGGCTCCTTTACCGCAAGATCGTTTATCAAATCCTGTTCATTACGTAACACTAAATCCAGAATCGTCTAGTCCCTGGTCGGCTCTTGTACAAGCGGTTCCAAGAATGCATCCCGTAGGCACTCTACAAACTCCCTATCCTGTGGTCCAGCACCAACCTGTTTCTCCCAGTTCACCTGCATGTTGAAATCCCCCATAACTACTGCGACATTACCTTTGGCACATTCCAATGTTAACTCGCTATTCAACGCACCCAATATCCAGGCTACTGTTTGGTGGTCTGTAGTCAACACCCATTTGGGTCCTTTTGCCCTTACTGTTCCTCAGTTCTATTCACACAGACTCTACTTCTCCTGACCCTATGTCCCCCCTTGCAAAGGATTGAATCTCATTCCTCACCAACAGGGCCACCCCACCCCCTCTGCCCACATTTCTGTCCCTACGATAGCACGTATACCCTTGTACATTCATTTCCCAGGTCTGATCTCCCTGTAGCCATGTCTCCGTTATCCTAACAACATGATAGTTACCCATTCGCACTTGGGCTTCAAGTTCATCCGCCTTATTTCTGACACTTCGTGCATTCAGATATAGAATTTTTAGCCCATTTCTCCTCTCTCTGTTTGAATCGCTGCCTATTGTGCTTGACCCAGCTCCCGGAACTTCCATCGGGCTATATGCCCCTAGCATTTTGTTGTCCTTCCTAAATTTATGTACGTCAAAGGACTAGCCACGTGGCTACACATCGAGGAATTTGAATTCATCCAAAGAACGAGGGATAGATCTGTATGGTAAACCATGGTCACCAACATCCGCATCGGATATGGTGCCTAGACAGACTGGACGATAGTTCAAAGTGGCAGAGAAGAGCAGAAACGACAGGGAGAGACAGACAAAACAGAGAAAAGGAGGGTGAAGAGACGGACGTGTAATGTCGGCAGCAGGAGTGCTTCATGGAGAGGAAAATACACTCCATGATCAGACATTTTTGACTGTATCGTAAAGCAGAGGAAAAAGTTCCGCCCAGGCTTCAATTTGATTGGAGCGGCAGCTGAGATGCAAAGGGGATGCTGAGTCCCGTGAAGCGGCCGGGACCAGCTGTAAACAGCTCTTCTGTAACTCTAAGGCAACGCGCACAAAATGCTGGAGGAACGCGGTAGACCAGGCAGCCACAATGGAAAAGAGTCGGAGGCGGAGTTAAGATGGCGTTAAACGGTGACTCCTTTGCTTGCATCTTCGGAAACAGCTTTATTTCCTTCGTTAATATCTTTAGTTTTCCCTTTCATGTTTCGTGTGCAGACTCTGACCGGGAGTTACACACAGACTTCAGTTATTTGACGGAATGGGACAGGTTCTTCGGGTTTCAGTACCGCCCGGTGATGTTCGCCACGGCAAGGGTTCGGCCTTGTGTGTAACACAGGTAGTATCGACCCTCGGATCGAGGGTCAGCGCAACAGCAGCGGACCCGTGTGTCGCAGGGATATCGGGAAATCGGAAAATCGATCGCTGTGGGCCGACGACCCGAGATCTTTGTGACCTTCAGGCGCACAGCTCGTAAACAGCGAAAATACGGACTGGTTAACATTGTAAGACAGGGCGTTGTTTTTATGTCTCCCGCTCGCTGTGGAAATGGGGGACACCGCGCTCTCCCTTATTAGGGAGAGAAAGAATCTGTGGTTTGTGGAATACCGGATGAAATGCGATCATATTTGGGGTAGTTACAATTCTGTGTCTTTGTTGTCGCCTTGTTCACGCTTGTACTCGGTACAGTAGCGGGTGCGCGTTTTTGCTGGGGAGAGGGGAGAGTTTTGCTGGGGTGGGGGGATTTGCGGTTTACATTTAACTGACGTTCATTCTTTGAGACACATCTCTGTTTCCGTAGATGTTTGCGAAGAGAAAGCATTTCACGATGTATATTATATACATTTTTCTGACGTTAAATTGGACCTTTGAACCTTTGGGTAAACAGTCGAATTTCCGGGCCCACTGTGTGCATTGTGACTGATTATGCGTGTGTGTTGTTTTATATTTAGAGAGCATGCAGATCTTCTTGTTTGGTAACTTTGCTCATCACATTGCTAACCTTTACCCACAAGTCGGGGTATAGAAAAGGGAGCAGGAAGGCAGCTAAATCCTAATACTTTAAGACATTTATTTGTAACCTTTCATGAGATTCAAAATCCAATTCAGTGGGTATTTCACCGCATTTTTCAGTTCTCCTCGGAACTTGCTCTGAGTCAGGGCGTAAATACACGTGTTGGTGCAGGAACTGAGAACCTGCAGCATTCCCGCTGTCTTTTCTGTGATGTAACGGGGATCCGTGACAGAATAAGAAACAACACTCTTTGAAATCCGTTGATAGATATAAAATGCAACCTGTGTTACCCACAACAATATGAAACTACCGGTTATGCTGAAGAGCAAAACGATGGATTTCCGTCGGTTCTCCATCTCCCGGTCCTTGTCATTCTCTCCACTCTTTTGTCCTCGGAGCCCCCTGCGGGCTCGACTGGCCGCTAGAATCCGCCTGACAATCAGAATATTGAACAACAAAAGCAGAAGGAATGGGACACAAGGGGTTAAAGTGCGGTGAAATAGCGTAAATGCCGCCCATGAGGGGGAGTTCCTGTAGCTCGCTGTAGCAACACAATACCAGGGAACACCATCAATTATTACCGAAGGCTCGTATATAAAGCCCCAGGGGACACTCTCCAAACAGGCCAGCGCACTCACTGTCCCGATAACCACAGCCGCCGTTCTGTCGGTGCAATAATTTGTTTTCAGCTTTTCACAGCATATAGCCACAAATCGATCGACGGTAAAAGCAACAGTCAGCCAGACAGAGGTCGCGGTGCTCGCAAATATCAACCAGGAACGGAGTCTGCACACAGGAGTGATCATCAGGAACGACCGGTGAAAATGAAACCAAGCAGTCCAACTCAGCAGCGGATCGGAAATAACGACCAGGAGATCGGCCGCTGCCATTCCCACCATGTAGCGAGTGACACATTTGGAGAGTCCGCACTTTCCGCGGGTCAGGATCACAATCGCCACCAAATTCGCTGGAAGAGAGAGAGATAACAGCAAGATGAGAAAATACTGAGCAGAAGCCAATGCAGCAGTGTGAGGGGTTCCCGTAATATTTCAACAGTATTGTTGCAATTAGCGGCCGAGAGAGTGCGCAGAGCTGGCGAGGCAAACAAGGAGTTTAAAGAGTGAAACAAATTCAATAAGATCTGAATATGGATTCCTTACTGATTTCCGGAATGTGAAGTAGCAGCTGAAAGTTAAAATACGGCAACTATCTCCTCAGAGTCAATACTGTCTGGAACATTTTCTACCGGTCCCTTCTGCGTCTGGTATGGATGAAATACATCCAGGATGGTTGTCCATTACTGGTACAGCAGCTTCCAGGGCACTTCCTGTCAAAACACCGGCGGATGGATGGGAAATATGAAATGCTGGAAACACTCATCCAGCAAACCGGATTATGTGGAAAAACAGTTAAAGTATTTCACCCCGGAACTGCTCTCAGAGAGCCCTCTTTCCACACAAGCTGCCTGGGGATTAGTGTTTTCAACCTCCACGAGTTTGTTTCTTATTCCACCATTTGGCACCTCACTGACTTTACAACAGAACATTGACTGATTCCAACAGATACAGTGCTGTCTGTCACAACCTCACAGTCAGACATGACGCCTCCCGTTGAATCCATCACACGAAGGCAGGCCAGAGGAATTCAACGACCAGTATAAAAGAATAAATTTCCGAGTGTTGGCAACTACGAAGTAACACGTCGGTTGTGATAATTGGTTCAGAGAGTTCTTCATTGTGTTGTCCATCAACGGCTTCACACGCAGTCATACAGCACAGGTTTATCAAACATCCTCAGGTTTCATGCTACAACACGGAATTCCTCACATTCGCGAAAGTGTTATTAAATGTTTGATTGTTACATCGAACTCTGACAACTGCTCGCATACAAGTGCAGATAATCAATTGGTATAATCTCCGCAGTCTGTATAAACACAATATTTACACCTGCAGTGCAGCTGCTTCAAGACCCAAAGCACAGAGACATGAACATCCCATCACTGAACAGAAGCCGCTGTAAGAACGCTGTCTTCCACAATGCTGGTCGATTCGGTGTATTTCTGAGGCGGTTTGTTTTTCGATCCAGATATCAGAATCCACAGATCGGTGTTGCCATTCCACTCCTGAAATGTGGAACAGTGGGACTGAGAGGTGCTAGCGAAAATAAGGGACAAAAACAATCCCGGCATTGGAATTAAACTTCATTCCCCAACAACGACAACTGACACAGCAGCTTACCGGGAATTCCAAATGCCGAAATAAAAGGATAGTAAACTTCTCGTATCCGCGTGATGACCGGATACACCATTTCAGGGAGAATCTGTGACTTCTGTTGCTCCTGGATTCACAGCTCCGCAGACACACTGAGCTGATACATTCGAAAAGTCCATGATTTATACGGCGGTTCGGTCTCCGGAGATAGTTTCTTAGTTACAGTCACTTGAACAAACAATTTAATTCAATCCATTGTGTCTGATATGTGTTTGGTTCGATTGAATATAGTTACATCAAAATGATGACACTTATACAGTTCACACGCGCGCGCGTGCGTATGCGCATATACACACACTCACACACACACACACTCAATCACACGCGCGCGCACACACACACACACACACACTCACTCACACGCGCGCGCGCACACACACACACACACGCGCGCGCTCACAGAGTAAGTTGTGGGAAATCATGTTCCTTATTAGTGCGGAGAGAGGTTGTTTCTTTCGGAACAGGAAGCAAATGTTCCCGTTCCATTTCACGCGTTTGGGGAAGGTGGTTTGAGGATCGGGGTGTTGTTCTTCTTGGACGGGATGGTGGTTTGGGTGCGGTGATTTTCTTTGAAATAATTCCCATAAGAACATAAGAAATAGGAACAGGAATAGGGCATTCACCCAATTGTGTCTGCTCCACCATTCAATCATGGGCTGATCCACTTCATCAGTCATCCCCACTCCTCTGCTTTCACCACAGATCCTTTGATCCCCTGGCTAATCAAGAACCTATCTATCACTGTCTTAATTACACCCAGTGGCTTGGCCTCCACAGACGCTCGTGTCAACAAATCCCATAGATTGACTACCCTCTGACTAAATTAATTTTTCCGCATCTCCGCTCCAAAAGGACGTCCTTCTCTGCTGAAGTTCCGCCCTCTTGTCCAAGAATCCCCTACAATGGGAATGAACTTTGCCACATCTAATCTGTTCAGGTGCTTTAACAATCGGATGTTTATATGCGATCACCCCATCCCAATTCTCCTGAATTCCAGGGAATACAGCCCAAGAGGTGCCAGGCGTTCCCCGTACGGTAAATCTTTCATTCCTGGATTCATTCTCGCGAATCTTCTCTGAACAGTCTCCTCTGTCAGGGTATCCTTTCTAAAATGAGGAGCCCAAAACTGCATACAGTACTCCAAGTGTGGTCTCAAGAGTGCCTTATAGAGCCTCATCATCACATCCCTGCTCTTATATTCTATATCTCCAGTAATGAATACCAACATTGTTATTGCCTTCTTCACAACCGACTTAACCTGGAGGGTAACCGATGTGGTATCTTGCCCAAGGGCTTCCAAGTGTCTTTGCATCTCTGCATTTTCAATTATTTCCCGATCTAATTATCTCTAATTTTGAATTATTTCTTCTACCACTGTGCATGACCATTTTACTTCCCAACATTATATTTCATTTGGTCCTTCTTAGCCCACTCCCCGATAATAACTGTCTCCCTACAGGGTCTCTGTTTGCTCAACACTACCCGCTGCTTCACCTATCTTTGTATCATCGGCAAATTTAGCCACAAATCCATTATTACCGTAGTCCATATCATTGACACACATCGTAAAAAGCAGCGGTCCAAACACCGACCCCTGTGGAACTCCACTGGTAACTGCCAGTAAGCCAGAATAGGATCCCTTCATTTCAACTTGCTGTTTTCTGTCGGCCAGCCAATGCTCCACCCACGAGAATAACTTCCCTATAACTCCATGGATCTTATATTGCTGAGCAGCCTCATGTTCGACACCTTGTCAAAAGACTTCTGAAAATCCAAGTACACAACGTCTACTGCATCTCCTCTGTTACCCTGCTTGTAATTCCCTCAAACAATTGCAGTGGGTTTGTCAGGCAGGATTTTTTTCCTGTCAGGAAACGGTTTCCACCTTCAGCAACACATATAATTAAATTTACCTGCCAAAAACCTTACTTTATTAGAGAACCATTGTGCTCTGCAGATTTTTGAGTAAGAACTGGCACTTTTATGAATCTGATTGTTCAAGTTATAAATCCGATTAACAATTACTATTTTCATATTAAGCAGCTCAAATTTCATGTCAAAATTAAAACTCCCAGACCCTTCATTTAATATGTTATAAACAATAATAAGATAAACAGCGTTTTTAATATTTAAGGGACAAAACCTGTTGCTAAATGATGCAGTGAATAATTTTTAAAAAAACAATATTTTCTCTCGTGAATTACAAAGGCATAAAAGAGGAGCTTACCTAGCTGGATTGCAGAGGGATACTGGTGGGGATAACGGGAGCGAAATGACTGAAGTTTCTGGGAATAGTTCTCAAAGTGCACGATAGATATACCACGCAGAGGAAGAAGTTCCCTACTTTAAGTGGTAGGAAACCGTGACTGAAATGGGAAGTAAAGGATTACATAATTGCTAATGAAATGGCAGAAAGACAGGTAAGTAAGTAGGAACTTGGATGACAGAGAAGTTTCTAAATTCCAGCAAAAGGCAGCTACAAAGCAATAATAAGGGAAAAGATGAAATATGGTGGCAGACTGGCCGATAATATAAAGCAAGATACCAAAATTATTTCTCAGTTAGTCAGAGTAAAAGGGAGATGAGGGTTGATAATGGATCACTGGAAAGTGTTGTTGGTGTGATACTAATGGGGGACAATAAAATGGCAGATGAACATAATGAGTGCCGTGCATCAGTCTTCAGTGTGGAAAACACGAGCTGTGTCCCAGAGGGCCTTGTGTGTCAGTAGGCAGGAGAGAGTGACTTTGCTATTACAAAGGAAAATGTGCAGGTTAAGCTCAAAGCTTGAAGGTGGATGTCACCTGCACCAGGCGGACAACATCCCGCAGTCCTGACAGTGGTTGCTGAAGAGAGAACGGCTGCATGGCTTCCAATCTTTCAGGGATTACTTGATCCTCCGTGGCCCCGGAGGACTGGCAACTTGCAAATGCCACACCACTTTTTAAGATGGGAGAATGTCAAAAGAACGGAAATGATAGGTTAGTTAGCCTATCCGGAATGGTTGGTAAAGTTTTGGAGTCTATTATTAAGGAAGTTTCTGAGTACTTGGAGATTAATGATTAAATAAGTCAAAGTCAGCATGGATTCTGTCAGGGAAACCTTGTCTGACAGATTTCTTAGAGCTATTCGAGGATATACCAAGCAGGGTGGACAGAGGACAGCCATTGAACGCCATTTATCTGGATATTCAGAAGGCTTTTGATAAGGTGCCACACATGCACTCGAAAACAAATACACTCAAAACCTGGAGACTTTTACCGTGGAGAGCATTCTGACAGGCTGCATCACTGTCTGGTGTGGCCGGGCTACTGCACAGGACCGAGTGAAACTGCAGAAGTTGTAAATCTAGTCAGCTCCACAATGGGCACGAGCCTACAATGTACTCAGGACATCTTACGGCAGTGCTATCTCTGAAACGTAGCGTCCATTATTAAGGTCCTCCAGCAGCCTAAACACACCCGGCTTTCCTACGATGCTCCTTTAATAGAAATATACAGTGCTCAGCATATTCACTGCAAATTGCCCAAATTTTTCATTCCTGACTTTGTCTGAGGATTGAACATCATCTTTCTCCACAACCCCTCCATAACCTGTTATGCTATTTAGGCTCCCATTTCCCCTGCAACTTTAGTTTAACACCACACCCTACCCCCACCTCCCACCATGCAGCTCTATCACCCCTTTGGTTTTCATCTCCCAGATCAATAAAAAGGACCTGCATACCAGGTACAAACAAGTAGAAACAAATGGGGTACTTATGAAGTACAAGAAATTCAAGTGAACACTTATGAAAGAAATAAAAGAAGGCATGAGGTTGTTCCAGCAGACAAGGTGTAGGGGAATCCTCAGGGATTCTGCAGATATGTTGAGAGCAAAAAGATTGCAAGGGAACAAATATTCCTCCGGAAGATCAGAATGGTAAACCATATGAGGTAACAAAATAGATCAGGGTGAATTTTTTTGCATCCGTATTTACAGAGGAGACGGACACCGAGTCTATAGAATTGAGGCAAAGCAGCCTCAACTTCATAGACCCTGTACAGATTATAGAGGCAGAGATGTTTGCTGTCTCAAGGAAAAATAGCGTGGGTAAATCCCCAGGGCCTGAAAGGTTCTTCCCCAGAACCCTGCTGAAGACAAATGTAGAAATTGTCGGAGCATAAGAACAGATATTTAAATCATCCATAGTGACAGGTGAGGAACTGGAGGATTGGAGGACAACCGATGTTGATCCGCTGTTCCAGAAAGGCTCTAAAATAAACTAAGAAATTGTACGTTGGTGAGCTTGACATCAGTAGGGGGAAAGTTATTGGAACGTATGTTCAGGAACCGGAAATATATGTATTTGGATAGATGTGGACTGATTAAGGATAGACAGCATGGCTTTGTGCATGGTAGGTAATGTCTAACCAATCTTATAGAGTCTCTCGATGAAGGTATCTGGAAAGTGGATAAAGGCAAGGCAATGGATGTTGTCTACGTGGACTTTAGCCAGGCACTTGACGAAGTCTGATATCAAAGGTGGGTCGAGAAGGTTCAGTCACTCAGTATTCAAGTTGAGATAGTAAATTGGATGAGACACTGGCTTTGGGAGAAGCCAGAGTGTGGTAGAAGATGGTTGCCTCTCTAACTGGAGGCCTGTGACTAGTGCTTTGCACAGAGATCAGTGCTGGAGCTTTCGTTGTTTGTCATCCACATCTGTAATCTGGATGATAACATGATTAGCTGGATCAACAAATTTGTGGATGAAAACACGACTAGGGATTCAGCAGAGTGCAAGAAGAGTATCATGGCTTGCGGTGCAAACTGGACCAGCTAGAAAATTGTTTTGAGAAATGGAAAATGGAATTGAATGCAGATAAGTGCGAGGTGTTTCACGTTGGTAGGACCTACCAGGGTAGGTCTTACACAGTGATTGGTCGGGCATGGAGGAGTGTTGATAAAGAAAGGGATCCGGGAATACAGTTCAATATTTCACTGAAAGTGGTGTCACAGTTCGACAGAGACGGAAAGAAAGATTTCGGCACATTGGCCTTCATGAACCAAAGTACTGAGTACAGGAGATGGATGCTGTGTTGACTTTGTGCAAGACATTAGTGAGGCCTAATTTTTAGTAGTGTGTGCAGCTTTGTCACCCACCTGCAGGAAAGATATAAAAGAGGTTGAAAGAGTTAAAATTCACAAGGATGTTACCAGGTCTGGAGGGTTTGGGTTATAAGGAGAGATTGGACAAGTCTGGGCTTTATTCCTTAGAATATAGAAGATGGAGGTGAAATTTTATGGAGGTGTACCAAAATTATGAGTGTGAGAGATGGGGTAAATACATGCTGTCTTTTACCACTGAGATGGTGTGGGACTACAATCAGAGGCTATGGGGTAAGTGTGAAAGGTGAAAAGTGGGGAACATGAGGGGAAATTTCTTCACAAAGACGGTCATCCGGGTGTGGAATGAGCAGACAGCCCAAGTGGTGCATGCGAGCTCAATTTCAACATGTAAGAGGTCTGTACAGGTACCTGGATGGCAGGGGTCCGGGATTAGACAGTTTAAATAGTTCAACACGAGGTAGATGGTAGAACATGACTGTGACAAAACCGTAAATAATACTAACATTCATTGTAATTCCTTTTAACAGCTGTGCAGACAAAACATACATCTGAGTAGGAGACATTTAACGAAAGGTACGTTGCATCCGCAGTTTCTCTGGTTATAAGATATCCCTGCACGCCTCTCTTGTAGTGGGGAACTGCGTACGAGGCATTGCCTTCTGCCGGGTAAGTTTCCAAAGAGATCACCAGCTCGTAACCCATCACGGATGGAAAGCGCGCAGAAGAGCCGGCTGGATTCGAACTCAGGACCTATCGTCCCGAAGTCTGACACTGATGCCAGGAGATATTGTTATTGCATTGAAACCGTGGCACTTTAAATTAACAGTACATAATAGAAATTCCCAGCTGCACATCTACAAAGGGTATTTGCGTGAGAGTTTTTCAGTTACTGTGGTGCCAGACACCCATGGAGCTCGGTGGGAACAGGGAATAATACCAATGGAGAGAATCAACTGAGCCAGGTCACAGATTGGAGACGGCAGAAATGCCCCATTCTTGTAGAGTCAGGACGAGCATCAGGGGATTTCCGGGTCATTCCAGATACCAGCACTGTACCCTTTTAGAAGATGATTTCTCTGTCTAACTTGGGTTGAACTTCACTGTAACAGTGTGATGTCAGCTCACACCTTGCCAACTCAAATGATCTCATTTGAAATGTTGTCCTACACTCATTGACGGATTTTGTAAATCTTTTTACAGGTTAAAAATGACAAGGGATTTATCTACGGGAATCTCCAACACAACACGCCAGTTTTGCTGTCTGTGTCCAGATATTTAAGAAGTGGAGCTAGGGATTCCCTCGATCATCCTTCCTGCTGAGACTGTGGGGAGGGATTCACTCGGTCATCTGACCGACAGGCACACCTGTCATTTTACACAGGGGTAGCCCATTCACCTGCTCAGACAGTGGGAATGGATTCAGTCGGTCATCTCAAGTGAAGGTACATCAGCAAGTTCGCACTGGGCACGGTCATTCACCTGTTCTGTGTGTGAGAAGGGATTCAGTCGGTCTTTGCTCTGATGGACACACCAGTCAGATCTCACTGGGCAGAGGCTAGTCATCTGCTGAATTTGTGGGGAAGGATCACTCAGTTATCTGACCTAATGGCACCCCGGTCAGTTCACTCTGGAAAGAGGCCATTCACCTGCTCAGACTGTGGGAAGGGATTCACTTGCTCATCCCAATTGAAGGTACATCAGCGAGTACACACTGGGGAGAGGCCGTTCACCTGCTCAGACTGTGGGAAGGGATTCACTTGTTCATCTCAACTGAAGGTACATCAGTGAGTTCACACTGGGGAGAGGCCGTTCACCTGCTGTGAATGTGGGAAGGGATTCACTCAGTTGTCTAACCTTGTGACACACTACCGGGTTCACACTGGGCAAAAAGCTTCAATAAGCTGGATGCTGGAATTTGTCCATCGCCTTTGTTGAATGCAATTTCTACAGTGACTGTCACTGTTAGTGCTGAACTTTGCAATTATTGCTGCTGCTCACCACACCCAGTTCTGTACCCTGGTCACTGGGCATGGGGGGAGTCTCTTCTGCTGCACATTCACCGTTAATGGGACTGGAGTTTAATATTCTGGATCTGAAACAAATAAATCAGTTCTATTTTGAACTCCGTCTCTGGTACTTAGTGATTTTATAACACGCCTAGTGTACAGTAGAGAGTCAACTCATGCTGGCTTGACCCTGCCAGTGATTCATTTCACGACAGTCCTTTTAAATCCTCCCCTGATGTTCATCTCTCGCACTCCCTGTGGGGATCGGTTCCAAATAGTCACCACTCTGTGGGTGAAGAGGCTTCCCTTCAAATTTCTTCAGACTGAAGAAATCAAGTTGACTGCAGTTCTGTCTGAGATGTTCTTTGCCCTTCAAAGCTCTGGGCTGAAGAAGAATGACAATGGGAGTTCACCTAAAAAGCAAACTCGAAGAAATCTGCAGATACTGGAAATTCAAGCAACACACACAAAATTCTGGTGGAACGCAGCAGGCCGGGCAACATCTATCGGAAGAAGCACTGTCGATGTTTCGAGCCGAGACCCTTCGTCAGGGCTAACTGAAAGGAAAGCTAGTAAGAGATTTGATAGTAGGAGTGGGAGGGGAAATGCGAAATGATAGGAGAAGACCGGAAGGGGTGGGGTGAAGCTAAGAGCTGGAGAGATCATTGGCAAAAGGGATACAGAGCTGGAGAAGGGAAAGGATCATGGGACGGGAGGCATAGGGAGAAAGTAAGGGGGGAGGGAGCACCAGAGGGAGATGAAGAACAGGCAGAGTTCTGGGCAAAGAGAGAGAGAGAGAAAAAAATGAGAGGAAAAACTAAATATATCAGGGATGGGTTAAGAAGGGAAATTAACAGAAGTTAGAGAAGTCCTTCCAGGTGAGGTGACACTTCACCTGTGAGTCGGTTGGTGTAGTATACTGTGTCCGGTTCTCCCGGTGCGGACTTTATATATTAATGAGACCCGACGCAGACTGGGAGACCGTTTATCTGTACGCCAGAGAAAGCAGTGTCTCCCAGTGGCCACACATTTTAATTCCACGTCCCATTCCCATACTGATATGTCTGTCCATGGACTCCACTACTGTCAAGATGAAGCCACATTCAGGTTGGAAGAACAACTCCTTATATACCACCTGGGTAGCATCCAACCTGAAGGCATGGATATTGAATTCCGTAGAAGAAAAAGAGAATTACAGAGAGAAGGATTGTCCAAAATTGTTTAGAAAAGAACACTGGCAGGGATGACGACAGAATGGCTGGAATTTCTGGAAGCAATTTGGAAGGCAAGGGATAAGCCATATGTACTAAAGAGGAAGAAGTATTCCAAAGGCAAGTTGATACAACTGTAGCTAATGAGAAGGCAAATCCAACATAAAACCCAAAGAGAAGGCAGAAAGCAGATCAAACAATGGTGGGAAGTTAGGGGATTAGGATGCTTTTGGAAAGCACCAAAAGGGTACTAAGTAATTGAGAAGGGGAATATGGAATGCGTAGTTATGCTATCCAGTAATAAAGAGGATAACAAATGTTTCTTCCGCTACATAAAGTGTAAAAGAGAGGTGAAAGTGGATATCGGACCACTGGAAAACGAGGATGGAGGGGAGGTAATAGGGGACAAGGAGCTGGCGGATGAACTGAATAAGTATTCTGTATCAGTCTTCACTATAGAAGATATTAGCGTGGAAGCACAGATGTCAGTGGTCAGAAGTGTATAAAGTTACAATACTCTGGAGAAGATTCTTGTGAAACAGAAAGGTCTGAAGGCAAACACGTCACCTGGACCAGATGGTGTACACCTCAGAGTTCTGAAAGGGGTGGCTGAAGAGATTGTGGAGGAGTTCAGTAATGATATTTCTAGAAACAATGGATACTTGTATGGTTCTGGAAGTCCGGAAATTTGGAAATATCACTCCGCTCTTCAAGAAGGGAAAGAGGTGGAAGAACAGAAATTTTAGGCCCCACCGATTGTGAAGATAATGGATTCGGTCATTGGGGATGTGTTTTCAGGGTATTTGGAAGCACGTGATAAAATCGGCCACTCACTGCATGTTGTCTTCGACGGGAAATCTTCTCTGACAAGTATGTTGAAATTCTTTGAAGAAGTAACAAGTAAGATAGACAAAGGAGAATCGGTTGATGATGTGCTTTCAGAGTTAGGGATTAAAAAGTAAGTCTTACGGCTGGAATTAAAAGAGACGATGAAGGGGGCAGATCTGATGGGGGTAATGCTGTTCATCAGTCTAGGGGCTGCAACAAAGACGTGGTCACCCCTGATCTAAGTTGAGATCGCGGGAAAGCCAGGAGCTCCAAGTCGAGGACAATCCCTTCTCACCTTCAGGGTGATCCTTAGCCCGAGAGCTTCAAACGGACATTACTGAACGTGCTAGGAATTTTGGAGATCAGTTGGAAGAACAGGTGGATTCAACATATTGGGCATCTGGATAACTGCTATAACTGTGCTGTGAATGAAGCCACCAGGTACTCGCAATTTTACCAGATGTTTGGACGCGAGGCGAGGCTACACGTTAACCTCTGTTTTGGGACTGGCGGGTAGGGTTTTCACAAAAAAATGACCTGAAGTTTGTGTCTGATAAATGGAAGGAACTGAAAAGGAACCATGAACTAGCTGAGGTCGCGGCTACCAAGCAATATTGAGGGAATAAGGAAAAGGTTCGATCAGAAGTTTAGGTTTTCCCAACTCATGCCTGGAGACGGAGTCCTCTTGTGTAACCTGGGATGCGTCAGTTGGTTGATCGCTGCACGGATGCGTGCTGTGCTGTGGAGAGTCAGATGCCAAAGTTAATAGTTTTCCGGGTGAAACCACAAAAGGGGAATGGGTCTGTTGGGACAGACCCTCCGTAGATTTACCTATTTGCTTTGATGTCTGATTAACCGTTCATTCACTTTCCGAAGACTTTCCTGTCTTTCGCACTCGCGCTTAAAATGTCTATCTTCTCCTCAATTGCAACAGAAAACACTGGTCACTGCGCTGTTGTGAGGACACTGCTGAGTAGCAGCCCTCGCCTCGGTACATCGCACCAGTGGGTCGGGCATCATATTGGCCCTTGGTGCTTGTTGGCAGCTCCAACTGATATCATCCCAATTACATCGGTTGTCAGATGTTTCATGACGATCTGCAAAACCCGTATTTCTGTGACGTTAAGGGCACTTTAACAACAGAGGCTACTACCGGGGACTTTGCCCTGATGATGGAGGTCTCCTGCTCCTCCATCTTGTTTTCCTGTTCTCTAACTTCCCTGAGTAATTCAGTGTAAAGATGGAGGAGGCCGCATCTTCCGGTCATCCAAATACGTAGAGCAATCACATCATGTGACAACCCGCTCTTCACAATTTGCTCCATCGTCAATTTCTCTAAGACAGCTGAATGCACCTTTTATAGTTCAAACAGTGCCGCATCTTCGCCGATCTGAAAATGTAGGCAAGCAATTTAGCTCCTTCTTAGCAAATTATGTGCCTAAACTTTACCCTAAGATCGGCTGCGCTTTCAGTAGTGTCAATAGCATCTTCCAGAGCTTGCAGGTAATTTGCTGATGAGGCAATGGATTTTCTGCATTTAAGAAACTCGCTATATCAGCAGACGGACCATTTAAGCTCTCTACCAGTCTCAGTTTCCTCATATTATTCATCCAGTAACTGAGAAGTCTGCTCAGCCCAAGCCTCATATACTTCATCCCCATCGGGTGTGGGCTTGATGCCACCGAACTTTCCAAGCCTGTAAAACTGGCTTTCCGAAGAAATCCCTCTGCGTTTATCAGCCAGAGATGTAAAGACAAACCGAGTTCAGAATTTAAATCAACTGCTGAATGAATCATTAGACCATTCACATCAGACAGCTTCTTCGCCTCACTCCGCAGAAACGAGAGCAACTTGTCTTTAAAGTCTTTGGCGTCAGTTACGGGAAACTCGACTTGCAATTCAGCACTCTCTCCTTGATTCCACTCTGCTCTGAAAGTATGGACGACCTCTCCAGATACTCCAATGGGAACAGGCAGATCCTCTCCCGTCAGGTCATCGACAATTTGGACAAAAGCATATTTACCCGCCGTTTAGTCAAACTACCCTCCCATGATCGTAACTTTCACTAATATTTACGATAATTAAAACCCTTAAGCAATAAATTAATCTGGTATTTTCCTCATTGATCCTTTCGTTCTCGCTCGTTCATTTGTGGCTCGTCCTGATTACCCGGAATGTGAATTTCATGCTCAGCTTTCTGTCGAGCATGCTCATTGTGCTTGAGGGAGGAGGTGCTGTGGCCGTTCAGTTCAGGTGATCACTGTATCCACCTGTCCGCATGCAGAGCAAACATCCTCCAGCACTCCCCCACCTACTGCTTGCCGGGACATCGCAGAACCAGTCCACTCCCGTTGGTTCCTCCTTGTCCAGAGAACTCCTTTTTCTATAGAACTCTGGTCAGGTTGCATGTGGAATATTACATTTAGGTTCAGTCTCTCCATCATAGGGAGGATGGCGAGGATTTGGAAAGGGGATAGAGGAGGCTATAAAGAGGACGTTTGGGAGGATATCTACAAGGTCTGAAGATGCAGAAGTTGTACGAACTTGAACTGCTCTTTGAACTTGTTCTTTGAACTTTCAAGTTCTTTGTACTTGAACTGCAGAAGCCAAGGCAATATCTGAGAGGATTCTTATTGTCACAAAAGGAAGTGATGTCGACACTTTATCAATCTCTGGTTAGGTTCCGTCTGGAGTTTAAAATTTGCTTCGGTCGCCCCGTTATAAGGAAGAGACCAAGGCGTTAGAAAGAGTTTCGAAGAGGTTTATAGGGAGGAGATCTACAAGGAGGATTTTCACTACCTTGTGTTATTCTTTCCAGAATGGCGGCCACCAAGGGGAGATAGGGAGGCTTATAAGAGTCATAAATACATTAAGCAAAGGTAACCTTTCTCACAGTATCAAGAGAGGACATGCAGTTGAGATGAGAGAGGAAAATGTTCAAAAGAGATTTATGGGAGAAATGTTTAAAATAAAATAAAACCGAGAGTAACAATCCGGCCGAATTAGGCTTATTTAGTGTCCTCTACACCGCAGACTCTCCCCCAGAGGTCTATGTGTCTTTAGTGAAAACAGCAGCCAAATCATAGTGAGGGACCGCCGGCATCGGGAGCGAGGTGCCTAAAATTCATTACTCTTGACAACCAAGGTTATTTATTCCTGTTCTCTCTATCTTTATTTCTGACAAGCCCATACGAGCTTCCTACGCTCCGATTTTCATTTCTGAACACGTCCCACTTACCAGAAAACATCCTGCCTCAATCGGCAATAGCTATTTTTTTTTTTCAATACCGTCCAAATTGACCTTCCCCAATGAAAAATCACAACGCACGGACTAGAACGATATTTTTTTCATTTGTATATTGAAACCAATGGCATTGTGATCACGAGTTACAAAGTATTCGTTAAACCAAGCCTCTATCGCTTGTCCTGTTTCATTTACTTCACGTTTATTTCATCATAGCAGATCAAGTATCGAGCACGCTCTCGTTGGTTCCTCAACGCACAAAAGAAAAAAAATATCCTGAACGATCACCTACCCATCTTGTCGTTTACAAGTGTGGAATTAACATTCAACGGGCGGAATGTTAAAAACACCCACTCTCACAACCGTAATGCTCCTGCTATACACAGCTATATCTCCACAAAGTTGGCCGTCTAAATACTGTTGACCATTGGGTGGGCAGTACTCTATCCCCATTAACATGATCATACCTTTCCTTGTTTGCGGTTTCACCCATTGCGCGTCTGTTGGGGCCTTTGAGCGCCTTAAACGACCCCGCGGAGGAGAGGGACCTAGATTAGCCGAATTCTGCCTCTGCCCTGACGGAAGACAGCCGAGAATGTTCCTTGACTGTTAATTCTACTCTCCACCTTTAGTCCATCCCGCTCTATCACTTTTGAAGCAAAGGGACTCCGAAATACTGAACTGCCAGACCAGACTCTCCTGCAACCCAGTCTCATTATCGGCTAAGATACCATGATTCCAGGTTTTGATCCAAGCAGTGAGTTCACCGGCTTATTCTCAGATACTTCTACCACTGAAATATACGCACCTCAGGCCACCAGTCGGACCTTGCTCAATGATTGCATTCATGACGTTGTGTGAGATCTTATCAACATGTCTGCACAATTTCCGCATTAGCGGTTCTGGCACCCTGGTTCCAATTCCCCTGTAAATCTAGTTTAAGCTTCATCATACAGCGCTAACTAACCTTCAGACAAGATATTACTACACTTCCAGCTCACGCACAAACCGTCTTTATCCACTGGTCTCAGCTTCCCTGGAAGAGAGATCAGTGATCGAAAAATCGTATGGCCTGTCTCCTATACCAAACCCTTAGCCACGTGTTAATCTGTATCATATTTCCATTTCTTGCCCCATTAGAACGCGGCAAGTGTCGCTGTCACAACCCCGAAGATCCTGACCTCCACCTCAGCACCTAACTCTCTGAATTTCCATTGCAGAAAGTCGTCAGTCCGATGTCATTGGTACCACAACCGCTGCCTGCTCACGCTCCTGCTGAAAAATGTTCAGGATTTGATCCACGTTGTCCCGGACCCTGGCACCCGGGAGGTAACATACCATCCAGGAATCTGTCTTCCCCTTCCCTTTTGAGTCAGAAAACCAGACTCAGGGCCAGAGGTCCGACCGCTGTGGCTTTTCCCCACCAGGTCATCCAACCACAAACCGCATCCAGATGTTTCTGATGGTGATGGCCATAGGGATAGTCTGCACTGCCTCTTTAAATCGTTTCCTCTTCCTGACTGTCCCACAGTTCCCTATGTCCTGCACCGTGGATGTATCTACCACCCTATATGTCCTAGTCCATCACGCCATAGGGCGGATTGTCAAGATGCAGCTGTGCGCGCTTCTCGCAGGTGTCGTCATCAGGAACTCCGGAGGTATCCCCGACTTCCACATCCCGCGAGGAGCCTTTTACTTAGACGGTGGCCGCCCGCTTGTCCCTGTCATACGTTAATGTGTTCTGTGCCTTTAACACTGGATCAGAGAACCTGAGCGAATTACGTTCTGTTAAGCGTCTCATCTCTCAGAAGGGCCGCTGCTCAAACGTCCAACAAGACCCTGTTTCCGTCTCCTCCCTCAGATTAAACATTGACCTACAAGCCTGAACAACATTCTGACTGTCATAACTCATCCATGACGGATTGATGAAACAGACACAGTAGACCGAACGGCCTTTCCGCACGATGTCTCATTTTCCTGTGAACCTTGTCACATCTTCGCTTTATTCCAAATTCATGAGATTATTGGGCCTTATAGTCTACTTAACAACATCCATCTGTAAAGCAGCGTTGCCGGGTATAATTAAAACCCCCTGCGTTCAGTTTCTGTTGACATTGTTGCGATCAACTCCCACCCAGTTTTTAGATTCAGTCCTGTCCATAAACGTTTATTTCTCCACTTCCCTAAATGTGAAAGCGATGAGTCTTCCAAGCGTTCTCATCCATCTCAGCAAACGTCCTTCCCAAATTCTTGCCGAGACGCGTTTCACGAGTCTTCGAATTGTAATATTTTACAGCTTCACTCTCCACAAAAACTGCCTAACCTGAGCGAACTGTAATACTCTCGCTTTCATTTCCGATTGACAGGATGATATATGTGTTTGAGTGTATATGACCATTCTTACAAATCAGGCATTTATTCCGTTCTCAAACACACATCAGAAGTTGTCAGGATGGCCGAGTGGTCTAAGGCGCCAGACTCAAGGAATGAATGTCCTTCCGACAAACCGGAGGGTTCTGGTCTCCATCTGGGGTCGTGGGTTCGAATCCCACTCCTGACAAAATTTGTCTTTAAGCATTCAATCGAGGCGACGTTATTTCTGCAAACAAAACCTGGCTTGTTGAGGTGGATTGGAAAAACTGTTGGGAGGATAAGATTATGTTTTTGACACTGTTCATCGTATTGCAACAGATCACCGTACACCGAATTCTGAGTGAGTGAATTATTCAGAAAAACAATTCACGGTGAAGCATCTCGTCCCGAAACGCCGATTGCTTACGCTTTTCCACAGATGCTGTCTGGTCTGCTGAGCTCCTCCTGGCATACTCAGCTATCAATATAGAAAAGTTTCTGAAGTGAAATCATTGGTTGTCAGATTATTCAATGGATGGGCATGTGAGCGTACATTATCTCCTGTTGATCAAAGGTCTGATTGCCGATGGGTAGTAACTGTTCTTGAACGTGGCGGTGCGAGTCCTGAGGCTCCTGTACCATCTACCCGATGACAGCAGCGCAAAAAGAGCGTGGCAGGATGGAGACGACCTCTGACGGTGGATGCTGTTTTCCGATGACATCGTTTTATGTGGATCTGCTTAATGTTTGCGAGTGATTTCCCGTGATGGACTGGGCCGAATTCACTAACTTTTTAAAGATTTTCCTTCAAAGGTACGGTATTTCCGTACCACGTCTTGTTGCAGACAGACAATATAGTCTCTACGACACATCTATAGAAGCTCATCAAGGTTTTTGATGTCATGCTGAATCTCTGCAGTCTCCTAAGAAAGCAGAGGAAATAGTCATTCCAACAATTTAAAGTTAAAGATGCGTCCTGCCTCTGATCCTCCAAGGAGAACTAGCTCGAGAACCTTTGGTTTTCCCTCTGCTGAAGACAACAGACAAAAGACAAGTCCTTGGTCTTGCCGATATAGCGGGATAGTGTGTTGGCATATCTTGTTTAAAACGGTCCCCTCTTACTTGAAATGTATGCCCTAAGAGGGGATCGTTTAAAGACATGTAAACCCTGGAATGGAGATAACTTTTGTTTGCTCTACCATTATCTATGTCTGAAAATCTAAGAAACGTGTATCAGATTCCCCCTCACCTCCGATGCTCCAGAGAAAAAAAAACAAGTTTTACTAAACTCTCGTTATTGCACAAACCGTCTAATTCAGGTAGCATCTTGGTGATGCTCTTCTGCACACTCTCCGAATCCGCGTCATCCTTTCTCTGGAGGATGGCCTGAACGGAGTGCAGCACAATTCCAGTGCTGTGATGCTGTACGCTCTGATTCCGCACATGCTCGGCAATCTGAGAAAATGCATCCCGTCCATATTCATTTAAAATCCCAGGATATAGAGTGTTTTTGTATGTATACCCTCTCATCAAAGTTGTCATTCAGACTATTCCGAAATACAGCTGTTTATCTGGCATGTGGAGACAGTACTGCAGGGGCTGTCAGGGTGGCCGAGTGGTCTGAGGCGCCAGACCTAAGGCGAGTAAGTCGCTTCCTAGTAAACGCGAGTGTTCTGGTCTCCAACGCGTGGGTTCGAACCCCACTCCTGACAAATACTCTGTTTTTCACGTGCTGTTTTTATAATGCAATCACTGTAATTTTACTGAGCGACCAAAGCGTGAACTGTTTGGGAGTATGCGAAAGAAGCAATTAAGATAAAGATTTTGTTTTAGTCACAACATAGAACTGAACAACGGGTCACATTACATGGGATTCGGGCTGCCGTGTTTGATGAGAAAGTGGCCTCAGTGAGGAATGTCTGTGTCACCTTCTCAGCCGTGGTTGTTGTTTGGACAGAATGACATCGGGGCCATTCAAACACGTTGTTGGTCTTTATATCGAAACGGCATTTTACATCGTCGTTCTTAAGCGCACATCTGCCGTGGAGCTCAGTAACGTGTGTCTAACACCTTTCTGGATTTGGGAATATCGGATTAATCATTCCGGACCGGATTATATTCACTTTTTGTGGTTTAACAGGCCAGTCTTCCTTGTTTTGCAATGCAAATATTTTAAATCGAATAGCACGGAAAATATCCTTCGGCCCAATTGGTTCAAAGTTCAGAGCAGAAAGTAAATTTTGCATCACAGCATATATCACATACATATATCACAATGTGCAATGAGTTTCACTTTCCCACGGGCATCAAAGAAACAGAATAAAATCCATGAAGGACCGCACTGACGGCCAAAACACTCAATATGTGTAACAAAACAAACTGTGCAAAGTCAAGCGAAAGAATAGCGATAATAGCAATATTAATTGCTATTTTACGTAAAAATCCAGGGCGACTACGAAGCCCACTGTGGTTTGTTTAGATATAACCTCTCTCAGAGACAACCAGATAGAACTATAGAACAATAGAACATTACAGCACAGAAACAGGTTTTTTGGCCCTTCTTGGTTGTGCCGAATCATTTTTCTGCCTAGTCCCACTGACCTGCAATTGGACCATATCCCTCCAAACCCCTCTCTTCCATATACCTGCTCAATTTTTTCTTAAATATCAAAAGTGAGCCCGCATTCACCACTTCATCTGGCAGCTCATTCCACACTTCCACCGATTTCTGCATGAAGAAGCCCCCCTTTAAACATTTCCCTCTTCACCGTTAACCTATGAACTCTGATTTTTTTTCACTCCCCTAGCCTCAGTGTTGGCGCGTGGCCTGGTGGACAAGGCATCGGACTAGTAACCTGAGCCTCAGCTGAGGCGGCGTGTTTATGTCCTTGAGCAAGGCACTTAACAACACATTGCTCTGCGACGTCACCGGTGCCAAGCTGCTTGGGTCCTAGTGCCCTTCCCTTGGACAACATCGGTGGCGTGGAGAGGGAAAGGCCTGCAGCTTGGGAACTGCTGGTCTCCCATACAAGCCTGCCCAGGCCTGCGCCGTGGAAAAAAAAAACATCCTTGGCGCAAATCCATGGTCTCATGAGACTGACAGATACCTATTAGCCTCAGTGGAAAAAATTCTGCTTGCGTTTACTGTATCTACACACCTCTATGAAATCACCTCTCATTCTCTTACGCTCCAGGGAATAAAGTCCTAACCTATTCAACCTTTCTCTGTAACTCAGTTTTCCAAGACCCGGCAACATCCTTGTAAAACTTCTCTCCACTCTTTCAACCTTATTAATATTTTTCCTGTAATTAGGTGTCCGGAACTGCACACAACACTCCAGATTCGGTCTCCCCAACGTCTTACAGACCTCACCATTGCATTCCAACTCTTATACTCAATACTTTGATTTATAAAGTCCAATGTTCCAAAAGCGTTCTTTGCAACCCTATCTACGTGTGAAGCCACTTTTATGGAATTATGTACCTGTACTCTCAGATCCTTCTGTTCTACTGCACTCCTCAGTGCCCTACCATTTACCTTGTATATGCTACCTTGGTTTGACCTTCCGTAGTGCAATACCTCACACTTGTCTGCATTACACTCCATCTGCCATTTTTCAGCCCATTCCTCTAACTGGTCGAATTCCCTCTGCAAGCTTGGAAAGCAATTCTCACTGTCCACTGAATCTCCAATCTTTGTATCATCAGCAAATTTGCTGATCCAATTTGCCACATTATCATCCAGATCATTGATATGGATGACAAATAACAATGGACCCAGCACTGATCCCTGTGGCACACCATTAATCATAGGCCTCCACTCAGGGAAGCAATCCTCCACTACCACTCTCTGACTTCTCCCATTGAGCCAATGTCTAATCCAATTTACTAACTCTCCATGTATACCTCGCGACTGAATCTTCCTAACTAACCTCCCATGCGGGACCTTGTCAAAGGCCTTACTGAAGTCCATTTTTTCAACATCCACTGCTTTCCCTTCATCCACTTTCCTTGTAACCTCGTCGGAAAACTCTAATAGATTGGTTAAACATAACAGACCACGCACAAAGCCATGCTGACTTTTTCTAATAAGTCGCTGTCTATCTAAATATTTGTAGTCCTATCTCTTAGTACTCCTTCCAATAATTTACCTACTACCGGTCTATAATTTCCCGGCTTACTTTTTGAGTCTTTTTTAAACAACGGAACTAGATGAGCTATCCTCCAATCCTCCGGCACCTGCCCCGTGGATATCGGCATTTTAAATATTTCTGCCATGGTCCCTGCCAGGAGACTAGTCTCCTTCAAGGTCCGAGGGAGTACGTTGTCTGGTCCTGGGGATTTATCTGCTCTGATTTGCCTCAAGACAGCAAGCACCTCCTCCTCTTCAATCTATATTAGTTCCATGAACTCCCTACTTGTTTGCCGTGTTTCCTTAAACTCCATTCCAGTTTCCTTAGTAAATACAGATGCAAAAAAAAAACAAAAGCATTTAATATCTCTCCCATTTCTTTTGGTTCCATACATAGCCGACCACTCTGAACTTCAAAACGACCAATTTTATACCTTACTATCATTTTGCTCTTAACATACCTGCAGAATTTCTTAGGATTATCCTTCACCCTGACTGCCTAAGCAACCTCATGCCTTCTTTTAGCCCTCCTGATTTCTTTCTTAAGTATTTTCTTACTCTTTTCTGAGATGAATTACACATTGACAAAGGATCGAATATGTACGATTTTAAATTATTCACGTAAAGCTCAAACATTTAATGCAGATAGTAATTATGATCTCGAAAGTTATAAGAGTAAAATTTAGACAATATAAGCGTACTAGATTAAATGTAAAGAAAGTTGCAATTGAGGTAGCACAATACCAAAGAGAAATGCAGGATACAGTAGACCTGATGGATGGATTTTTATTTTGTATGTTAATGACTGGGATGTTGGAATTGATGATCTTACGGACGGGTTTGCGGACAGGATGAACATAGGTGGAGGTGCAGGACATCTGGAGGAAGCAGAAAGGCTACAAAAGGACGGAGACAGATTAAGAGAATGGGCAAAGAAGTGGCAGATAGTACATACTGTCGGGAAATTTATGGTCCTGCACTTGAGCAGAAGAAATACAATGGAAGGTTATTTTCTGAACGCAGAGGAAATTGGAAAATCGGAGGTGCAAAGGGACTCTAGGTTCTTCGTCCAGCATTCCCTGAAGGTGCATATGCAGGTTGCGAATGTGGTGAGGAAGGCCAATGCGATGTTTGCGATCACTTCGAGAGGAATGGAGTATGGATGCAGCGATGTAGTTTTCTGGTTTTTAAATGCACTGATGAAATGCACCTTGAGTACTGTGAGCAGTTTGGAGCCCCTTGTCTGAGACAGGGTGTGCTGTCACTGGAGACGGTTCAGAGGTGGTTTAGAAAATTATTCCAGGGTTGAAAGCTTTGTCATGCGAGAAGCATGTGACGGTTCTGGGTCTCTACTCTCGGGAATTCAGGAGAATGAATGGTTTGCGCATTAAATCACTCCTTGTGACACTTACAGACTACTGGATCGTATCTTCCATGTCTATCACGCATGTCTCCTGGCTGACTAGTGGACGGTGTCTCCCTGTGTCTATCACTGGTGTGTCCCGGTTGACTACTGGACCTTGTCTCCCCGTGTCTATCACTCGTGTCTCCTGACGGCTTAGGCGCTCTTGCTCCATGACTAAACTTAGTTTCCTTCAGTTACAGCAGCTGCTGATAAATATGCTGATCCCCTGCTGGAACAAGTCGGCGAGACCTCTCTCGGAAAAGTGTGCCCTCGATTGCTCTAACAGTGTGGCGAAATCAAATTCAGAACTGCCAGTGGAAAAGGCGTCTTCGCATTCCAACGTGTTATCAGTCAATCCCTGTTTCCACTCCTTGAATATTTTAGCAAATGTACGGTTTCCGGTCGCACTAGCTGCTTCCAGAACGTAACATGACAGGATTAGACGGGATGCACCTCACTGTTCCTCCTTTCCGCTCATCATCATATATAGCAGGAACTTGCACCTTCTCAAAAGCAGCTCTGAACACATGGTGAATAGACAAGATGTCCAAAAAGTTCTCTCTACTTCTCTCTTCACATTCTCTTTGGTGCCTTCACAAAGAATAAAAATTCCTTCCTTTTCAATCCAATCTGGGCTCAAAAACGGTGTTGTGTCAATGGTCTCAGTTACTCCAACATATTTTTCCATAAACTCCAGCTTTGAAGAAAAGTAACCATCGGAGGGATAAGCCCCGGTATATCAAGGGCACTCACTGGCGCCAATGGCAAGTGCGTCGGACACCGGTTGTAAATGGATCTACAAAGCAAATTAACTTCAGAACCTGTATTCAGTTATGGCTCTAACATAAACACCTTCAATTCGCCTGGATACATCAGAGCTTGGTCCCACTAACTCTTCAGGAATAGTATTTTTTTTTTACTTTAGTATGTTCCTTGATACACTGATAGTAACGTTTCCTCTAGAAAATGTCATCCCATTCCTTAACTGAGTCTGGTGTGGCAATGAAGGCTGTGGTACTTATGAGACTCTGAAACAGGCAAACAAATTCAGAGAAGGAGCGGATATAGACAAAACCTCAGGCAGGGTGATTTCTTTAATTAGGCATCACCTGCTTAATCATATCAGCCCAACATTACAGACTAAGGGTCTCTTCGTGTACCGCACTGTGTAACTGAGAAATAGTTATTGATGAGGGAAATTTATTTTCCACTCCATTGTGAATATTATTTCCTGCATTCTGAGTCTGTAACCCATTATAATCTTCATTCATTCGAAACATTCTCCCAGCAATCGGTCCGAATTAACTGAAATAATCTATCAATGCTCCTCACAGTTCAGGATAAAACAAGCCCGGCTCATTCATTCTCCCCTCACAAAGATAGCCTGCCATCTATTCAAGCTGTCAAATCAGTGTAAGGAATAGTCCCGTCACTCTCTCTGTTGCATGGATAACTTTCTTGGGGAACTGTGACTAGACCTGGAAATAATAATCAATGTGCATTCAGGCAGTGGGATTAATTTAATGAGGCATCACTGGCTTACTTACGTCAGCCCAACACCACAGACCAAATGGCTTCCTCCTGTCCTGTACTATTGTATGTTTTAACTGAGGATGGAATCACTGATTAAGGACATCTGTTTTCCACTCCTTCATTCTTGGACTGTGGCACATGGTAATATAACCATCATTCAGGGGAAACATCCTCCCCGCAATTGCGCTGAATGATCTGAACAATCCCAGCAATTCTCCTCACAGTTCCACAGATACAGACTCACTCTCCCCGCACACAGCAAGTGTGCCATGCCCGGAACTATACTGTCAGTGCGAGGGATAGTTTCGGTCCCCCTCTCTTCAATAGAGACAACTTTCACATGGAAGTGTAACAAGACCTGGATCTAATATTCCAGGTGCATTCTCTCCACGCCCTGTAGAACTCCTTCCAGTAAGACATCTTTATAAATCTTCTCCAATTCCCCTGTATCGCAACACAAAATACTGTTTGGCTCCCTAATTGTCTGAAGTACCTGAATGTTAACTCTGAGTGATTTGTTGACAAGGACCGCCAGGTCCCTCAGAACCGTTCACTTTGGCCCCATATAAATATTGATTTTCTAGTTTGTCCGTCTGGGAATGAATGGCCTCAAATAACTCCATATTTTGTCCGTCTACCATATCTTCACTCCTTCACTTCTGTCTGCATCCGCAAACCCTCGCTGCGCCCTTCCCACTACTAACCATGAAATTCAGATCTGTACAACAGCCGACATGGATATAATAAAGTTCGTCCTCACATCCAAATCACCAATATAGACTGTGAACAGCTGGGGTTCAGACCCAAACCCTGAGTCACCTAAATGTTTGAACGTGGTCCATTCGTTTCATCTAACTGACATTGACCTGCTGACTAATTCTCACACACGCATATTATACGGAAACCCATGTGCATATCCGAACCTTTCTTAAGTTCTTCCAATAACACATTCATCATGTCCTAATTTACCTTTTCTTTGTCCATTCCTGAACCCACACTGACACTGCCAGCCCCGTGTGTGGCGATTTGGGACTGGGTCTGCGTCTCTACCTGTAAGGCAGTTGTACAGCATAAAATGGAGATATTGACCATCTGTGTTTCGGTGTAAACGTTGTATTGATAATCTGTGTCTGGGTCTTGGGTTCACTGTGGGACTGAATCTGTATTTCTCTGCTGTCTGAAACAATGGAACTGGTGAGCTATCTGTTTCTCTGTGCTCTGTAACGCACCTTGTGTGTCAGAGAGGAGCGGCGGCTCTTGTGCCTCGACAGGAGGGAATATCGGAGTTGATTGAAGATTTTCCCTGTTGGTAGAAGGGAAGTCGGTCTGCGAGGGAAAGGTAAATATCAGGCGGTTGTGTGAAATGGCCGTTGTAGCCTGTACCATTGGCAATCTGACGGTCTGACTCTCTTTCACACAGATATATTATTGCATCTAACGCTTGCCTTTCTTTCAATCACTTTCATCCAACCTACGTCGATTCATCTCCCAATTTAGAATCCTATGTTTAATATTTATTATTGACTATTTCCTTTGCAAATTGACGCATTTCTTCGTTTGACCTCTGACGGGTTTCAGATTCCCTTACAAGCTTATCTCAAAATTCTTGAGGAACTCCGCAGTGCTTTGCCATCACTTTGTGTGTGTTGCCTTGAATTTCCAGCATCTGCAAATTTTCTCATGATTTGCACATCAGCATCGTGGTCATCTGAACACTGCCACTGTGTGTGTGTGTGTGTGTGTGTGTGTGTGTGTGTGTGTGTGTGTGTGTGTGTGTGTGTGTGTGTGTGTGTGTGTGTGTGTGTGTGTGTGTGTGTGTGTGTGTGTGTGTGTGTGTGTGTGTGCGCGCGTGCGTGGCCAGCATGGCGTTCAAAATGGAAAACCACAGGGAGAGAAGTTAGGGGTCGGACGTGTCGCAGACACGTTTTCAAATTGATATTTATCGGACAACAAAATGAAATTTGTTAATGTGGCTGTTTCGGATGTTTGTCAATGGAGCATCGGCATTCTTTTCACGAGGTGAGTAACAGCTGAGGTAATGCCCAGGAATTTAGAAGTTCTTGTCTCTGTCGGCCCAATATTTACATCAGAGACAATGAATGGTGTTGAATCACCATGATTGTTCAAGTGACTGCAGTCAGTCAGCGGCAGAACCGTATCTCTGGAGACTGATCATTCCTATAAATCAAGGCCGTTTTGAATACATTAGCTCAGAGTTTCTGAAGGAGCTGTGAATTCAGGAGCAACACAATTGGCAGTTTATCACGGAAATGGGTTATCCAGTCCTTTTGCGGATAGGAGAAGTTTACTATCCTTTTATTTCAGCCTTTGGAATTCTCGGTAAGCTGCGGTATCGGCTGCCGTTGGGGAGGGGGGAATTAAAATTAATGCCAATATAGTGATTGTTTCTGTCGCTGATTTCCACAGCCGCATGTCCAGTCCTGGTATTCGGCATACTGGGAATGGAATCAAAGCCAGCGACTGTGGATTCTGATATCTGGATCTAAAAATAAACCGCTGGAAGAATTCAGCGAATCCGCCAACATCGGAAGACCTCAGTGGAACAGGCAGACATCTTCCAGCGGTTTGAGTTCAATAATATGATGCTTGGGTCTCTGTGCTATTGGTCTCGAAGCAGCTACACTGCATTTGCAAATACTGTGTTTATACTGCCGCGGAGATGATGCTAATTGATTGTCTGCATTGGTATATGAGCGGTTGTGTGAGGTACGTGTCATGATCAAACAATCGATTAGTGGTAACGATTCAGCAAATTTGAGGAGCTCCCTGTTGCAGCAGGAAGATTGAGGATTTTCAGTAAAAGTGAGCGGTGTGACAGAAAGTGAAGCAGTTGCTGGACAATACAATGACGTCATTACTGATCAATTAACAAAACCGACGTGTTGATTCATAACTGCCAACACTATGAAATGTATTATATTATCCATATAACTATAAATACTGTAAAATGTATTATAATATATCCATATCTGACACCGCTACAGACATCTGACTGTGTCACCGTGCCTGCTACTGGATGTTGGATTATTCTCTCGGCTTCCCTGTGATGGAGTCAGTCGGGGGCGTCAAGTATATCTGAGAGGCTGTATCAGACTAGGCTGTGACTGCTGCCTCAGTCAAAGTTCTGCTGTAAAGTCGGCGAGGTGGCAAATGCTGGAATAGGAAACAAACACGGGAAATGCTGGAAACACAAAGCCTCAGGCAGCTTGTATAGAAAGAGTAAGAGAAAGTCGTGTCATGGGGGCTCTCTGAAAACAGCTCAGAAAATACACGTTAACTGCTTTCCCACGTATTCTATTTTTTCTGGATGAGTGGTTCCGGGAATTCCTGTTTCTGTTGTGTCCTTCGGCTGTTCTGTCGCTGACAGGGAGTCACAGGGAAATTGATGATTGTTTAATGCAAGAATCCCGCCATCGGCGTCCGAATTGATTCATTTCATTCGTATCAGACGCGGATGAAGCAGATAAAAATGTTCCAAACTGTACTGATTCTGAGGGTACCAGTTTCATCTGTCCACTGCCTCTTCATATTTTTGGTAATCAGAAAGGAATCCCAATTCAAATCATTTGACTTAATTTTAATGTCTAAACTCAGCCAGCTCTTGACTCTCTCTTCATCCTTCTACCGCTGAATGCAACAATGAAATGGGAATATTACATGATCCCCGAAAACTACGGCAATGGGTTTTACTCGGTATTTTCTCAATTTCCTATTTCCCCTCTCTCCTCAGCGAACTTGATGGCGATTGTGACCCTGTCCCGGGATAAGTGCGGTCTCACCAAATGTGTAACTCTCTATCTGGTGGGAATGGCAGCGGCCGATCTCCTGGTCGTTATCTCGCTTCCGCTCCTGACGTGGACTGCTTGGCTTTTTTTTCGCCGATCATTCCTGTTTATCACTCCTGTGTGCAGTATCGCTAGATGGCTGATTCATGCGAGCACTACTGCCTCTGTCTGGCTGACTGTCTCTTTCACCGTCGATCGATTTGTGGCTATTTGCTGCGAGAAGCTGAAAACAAAATATTGCACCGAGAAAACGGCGGCTGTGGTTATCGGGACAGTGAGTGCGCTGGCCTGTTTGGAGTGTGTCCCATGGGGCTTTGTATACGAGCCTATGATAGTAGTTGATGGTATCCCCTGGTATTGTGTTCTTACACCGAGCTACAGAAACTCTCCCTCATGGGTGGTATTTGAGATGTTTTACCGCACTTTTACCCCTTGTGTCCCATTCTTTCTGATTTTGTTTTTCAATATTCTGACAGCCAGGCGGATTCTGGTGGTCAGTCGAGCCTGCAGGAGTATCCGGGGACAAAAAAGTCGAGAGAATGACAAGGACCAGGAGATGGAGAACCGACGGAAATCCATCGTTTTGCTCTTCAGCATAACCGGTAGTTTCATAATGTTGTGGGGAACACGTGTGGTATTTTTCATCTATCAACGGATTTCAATGAGTTTTGTTTATTATTCTGTCATGAATCCCGTTTACATTATAGAAGAGACATCGGGAATGCTGCGGATCCTCAGTTCCTGCACCAACACGTGTATTTATGCCCTGACTCAGAGCAAATTCCGAGAGGATCTCAAGAATGTAGTGAAATACCCACTGAATCGGATTTTGAAACTCATTAAAATATGGAAATAAATGACATGCAGTTGTACAATTCAGCTGCCTTCACGCTCCTATTCTGTACTCCCACTTGTAATAAACGGAAACAATATGATGAACAGAGTTTCAAACAAAGCAGGAGAAAATCTGTCGATGATCGAAATGCAGTACAACACACACAAAATCATGAAGGTTATCGGCCCGAATAGTTGAATGTTTACTCTTTTCCAAAGTTGCCATCCAGCTGCTGAATTGCTCCAGCATTTTGTGTGTGTTGCCTTACAGTTATACACCGAATATATACAGTCGATCGCGACGGCACCACTGAACTCAGCATCCCTGAAAAATCCCCTTTGCATGTCACCCTCGTCCCGCTTAAGTTGTGCCTTGAGGCGAACCTGTCAACCCTTCTTTCCGATTCTGACAAAAAAGCTTGATTTGGAGTATACTTTCGTCGATAGTAACCACTCCTGCTCCCATCATTACCCGTCCTTTACTTCACGGTGATTTTCTCCTCTGTCCCTACCTGTAGCTTTTCCTTTTGTTTTCCGATTTGAACTAACTTCCAGTAACAGAATGTTAGCTTTCAAAGGGAAGGTGGAGGAGCGGTGTTAGGTGGACGAGGCGATGCTGTGAACCCAAGAACAAAAGGCACAGCGAAGCGAAATGGGAACTGATATGATCTAATCCGACACAAAGTGCTGGCGAAAGTCTTCAGCTCAGGCAGCAGAATTGGAGAGAGAGGAAAATAAAAAAAACACAGTTTACACTTGTCCACAGATGCTGCCTGGCCTGCAGAGCTCCTCCAGCACTTTGGAATTCTAGAGTCTGCAGATTGTCTCTTGCTTCTGACTGGTCTAATCTTAGTCAGTGTCAATGAGATATTCGACTATGTCAACGCAGAACTGACCTTGGACAAAGAACAAGCAAAGAATGGTTGAAAAGGACAGTGTGATAGAAACAGAAACTTGATAATTAATGGAGCAAAGGTTCAGATAATTTTGAACTGACGCACCTGGGAAATTGGAGGGTCTCTCTAAACAAACACGATCGGGGATAAACTATTTATACAATTAGAAAGATGTTGGGAGTAGCGCCAGTTTGTATTCACATATTACATTCTCCAGAGAAAGCTGAATTGAGGTATCATTCTGAGTCCTTCAGTGGCTGGTCCATGATGTTTATTAATTTGCATCGTGAGCGGGTGATATCGAAGTATAAGCTCTAAATATAAGCTTTGTTAAGACGGGTAATAAGTAGTAAGGATACTCTTGTGAATTATAAAACAGTGACTACTGCCATTAATGGAGGCGAAACATTTGAAGGGGATTCTTCACGATAGGTTTGAGAAATAATTGTAGAAGCAGAATCACAGGCAATCAAATGGCTTTGTGAGGGGAAGGTTATACCTTACGCACCTGAATGACTTTCTGAGAGAGTGACAAAACAAATTAAGGAGATGGATGATCTGTGTATGGAATTGAGTGAGGCGTTTGACAAGAGCCCCCACAATAGCTCGATCCAGAACGTCGGGAGGCATGGTGAGTATGGGGCTGGCTGTAGATGGGGAGTTTCCTAAAGATATGTTCTGTAACCCTGCTTTCTCTGATATTTGTAAATGACTTGAGAGAAGAAGTGGATATGTGGGTTGGTAACTTGCAGTTTGGGGCTCCACGTAGCATAGCGATTAGAATCAGACGATTCCAGCTCGGAGCAACGGAAATCGGAGTTCATTCTAGTGTTTTTTTTTTTTTGGAAGGAATTTGTACATCCTCTCCGTGATATTTATGGGTATTCTCACAAGGTAAACGAAAAAAAAGAAAACAACCTAGCTATTAGGCTGGGGTAAAATTGAGGTTACTGGGCGCCGTGGCTCATTATTATTCGCTTCATCTCTAAATGAATCAAGGACACCTATGTGATATTGTGGATAGCGTAGAATTTCATCACAATAAAAAGTTCATACACAATAAAATTTTAAACTGAATTACAGAGTACATATGGTAGATTTGATCGCAGTGTGGAGGAACAGGAAAGTCGTGCTATGCAAGCCTATAGATCCCCCAACATTTCCAAATAAGTTAATTTAGTGATTCCAAAGGGTCATGGCTTAAGAACTAGCAGCTCCGGATTAGTGATCTGACGAGGGAAGAGATGCTAAGGAAGTCCAGGTAAATGTGTGGCTAACGACTTTTGCAGGAGTTCATCGTATACACACGTTATTGGACTCTCTTCCAGCATTTGGAGCGACTGATGTAAGGAGCACGGGTTTTATACATGTACTGAAAGAGATTTAATATTCTAACTGGGGAATTTGATGCAGCTGCCCGGGCATTAACATGTAGTATGCGCATGTCTGCTGTTGGGGGGTGGGCGGTGGAGTAGGAACTAGAACCACAGGTGATCAAGTAGCATTGAATAAAAGGCAGAGACGAGGTCAAGGAACGCCAAACTGAAGGCCAGACTGGACCCAGTTAATTATCCCGGTGGCTCCGAGGCCGAGGTCAGTTTATGTCACAAAAGGTGTGTAACACTTCAGACAGACGTACTTCGAACCTGGATTAATACGGAACGTAGTGAGCCAGCTATTACAGAGATCTGGTTCATAGCAGAACATGGCTGTGCCGACAATAAAATCCGTTTGCAGATCGGCCTACACACCCAGATCTGGTTGTCACCCAATTTCGTGTGCACCCCCATATTTAAAATGCCCCCTTAAAATGCGGACATCACTAAAATCCACGTGCACCCCCAGATCTGCGCATTTTCCCATATGCACATTAAATTATACAGACGAAGATTCACTCCAAACACAAAATGGCGAGCTGGACTTTAAATTATCCGCACGCCAGATCCACACAGCCAAATCCGTCTGAACCATCATATACACCGACAAAAACTTTGCAACTCTCATATTCGTCGACACACCCCTATATCTGCACAATCCCCAAATAGATCCGCAGCCTCATATTGGAGCTCACACCCCTAAATCAGCGCACGTGTGCAAACCAATTGTCTTCCCCAAGAACGTGTGCTCTCCCGTTTTCGCCGACATAAACTAAATATGCGTAATCCCCATTCAGTGCGCACCCCAAAGCTGCTGAAACTCCCACATGCACATCAGATTTTCCCAGAGAAAGAATCTCTTCAAGCAGTTGAGAAAATGGCATCCTCGTCATCAATAATCTGCACGCAGGCAAATATTCGTGCGCAAATCTTGACCCGCCAAAAACAGCCAAATCTATATGTATTCCAAATACATGTGCACGGCCATCTTTGAAAACACACCCCGGAATCTGCGCATGTCAGCACATCAGTGAGCTCTCCAAACACGCTGACACACCACATCACATTTTCCCAGAGCAAGAATCATTTCAAACCGTTCAGCAAATGGCTGTTTCGACATTAAAATTCCCAAGTACCCCAAAATACGATTGAACTGTAGATCGGCCGAGAGTCGCAACTGTCAGTTTAACAATAAGTACGTGTGCACACCCATATTCGACAAGGCACGCCTAAATATGAGCACATCAAAACATACGTGTGGACCCTAAATTCGAGAACAAATCTCAAAATCTGCCACATCCCCGGATTCAAGTGCATTCCCAAAACCTTGTGAACCCCATATTCGTAAAGACAGCTCTGTCTGCACAGTCCCCAAAACAGTGTGAGCCACAAACCCACTGACATCCCTACATGCACATTAGATTATCCCAAAGCAAAGACCATTTCAACCAGTTCACAAATTGGCAGCCTACGTTCCCAAAGAGAATTCTGCAAGGCCAATCAGATAGTTCACTGCTGCTCGGCGATAAAACATAGAAAATCGCGTGTACAATTAGGAAACATTTTTAAAAATAGTAGAAATACTGGAGTCATGATGATCATGATGAAGTCTGCTGGAGGGAGACATTTGTACACCTGCTGTCCTCCATAATTCAAAGAGATTGAAGGATCAGGTTGCAGCGTGACAAAACGTGACCGGAGCACTTGGCCCTAAAAACTAATGCCTACCGGAAGAAAGCAGCATCTGTCCTTTCCGCACTTTCTATAGCAGTTTTAGGACTAAATCCAGCCGGAATATAACTGGGTAAGGAAATGGGCCTCAACATTAAAAATTGGCACTCAGCCCGGAATGCGTGAGCAACTCCAAATCCAGGTGAGCCATATGTGGAGCAAGAGTTATCTCAAACGGTTCACAAAATAGCAGGTTGCAGCATAGAATAACAAGATTACTGTTGAAAGTTCAAAGTGCATTTATTTTAGAAGTATCTTTAAATACAACAACCTTAAGATGCGTCGCAACTCCAAATCGACAAAAGTTACAAATCTCTGAGAAGCCCGTGATCGGTAAACATCCCGGTATTGGCTTATACACCCCTAAATATATGCACATCCGCAACTAAGTGTGCACCCCTGTATTCGACAACACACCGCTGAATCTGTACACATCGTCAAATCAGTGTACATCTCTGTATTAGACGATGCAGCGCTGAATCCAGACACATCACCAAATCCGTGTGCACCTGCAAATCTGCTTACGTCACTAAATAAGAGCGCAGCCCCAAATTCCATGTGCACTCAACCCGCTGACAACCGCATCTGCACATTAGATTATCTCAGATTAAGAAACATTTTAAACAGTTAATCCCAAATCCGTGTGCTCCCCCATATTCGACAACTCAGCCTAAATCTACGCACAGCACCATTTCCGTGTGCGTCCCATACAGGAGAACACACCCCCAAATCTGCTCAACTGCCAGATAGATTTGCATCCACATATTCGAGAATGTAACTTTAAATATGCTCAATGTCCAATTCAGTATGCACCCCAAACCCGCTGATTCCTCTCACATTCACATCAGATATTCCCAGAGCAGGAATAATTTCAAACAGTTCAGAACATGGCTGCCTGGACTTTAAACTCTGCACACAGCCAAAAATTTGTGATCAACTTCAAAACCGCTGACACAACCAAATTTGTGAGTAACCCGAAATCCACGTGCATCCCCATACTCGACAACATACACCTAAATCTGTACGCATTCCCAAATCCGTGTGTAACCCAAAATATACGCACATCCTCAAGTAAGAGCGCCCCCCAAACCCCGTGTGTGTGTGTGTGTGTGTGAGTGTGTGTGTGTGTGTGTGTGCGTGTGTGTGTGTGTGTGTGTGTGTGTGTGTTTGTGTGTGTGTGTGTGTGTGTGTGTGTGTGTGTGTGTGTGTGTGTGTGTGTACTTGTGTGTGTGTGTGTGTGTGTGTGTGTGTGTATGAAGCTGCTGAGAAACCCAAATGCATTTTCGATTATCTCAGACTAAGAATCATTTCAAATTGTGACATAATGGCTGCCTAAAAAAGAAGAAAACAAGAAACACAAGGATAGGTGTCGAAGTTCATATTACATTTTTGTTGTTCTATCTATAAATGGAACAACTTTGAGCTTCGCCATACCTACAAATCCGCAGACACACCAAATTTGTGAGAACACTGAGATCCGAGCGCACCTCCAAATCCGTGTGTACCCTTATGTCTTTGTACAAATTGACACCCGTGGACGCACCTATTGAAAACTAGATTATCCTAAAACCATTTCACAAAATGACAAAATATGCGTACACACCCAAATCTGCACTCTGTCCGCAAATCAAATTAGCATGCACCTCAAATACACCGACAATACCAAATCTGTGTGCGCCCCCAAAATTATTGAGAAACATTCTAAGGAACAGGTTATATAAGTCAATTGTAATATGAGAAATCTGATTTGCAGATGACACCTGGGTTCAGAGCGTGAGTGGACTGCGAAGTAGTTAATGAAAACTTTCAGCGTCAGTGAAGCATCTGGAAAAACGGACCGAACATTTTGCAGTTGGAATCTAATGTGACAGTCCATCCAGATGGGATCAAGAACCATTGCACTTTGGCCGGAGCTACCTGGGTAGACTTATACAATAATTGTTAGGGAATTGAGGAAAGAGGGAGAGCGGAGGGATCTGAGAATACAGTTCCATAATTCCTATATAAGCTCATAGGATAGACCGACAACACGAAATTCGTGTGCACCCCTAAACCAACCGCGGCGCACAAATCTGTGCACATCCCCGATCTAAGTGCACCAAAACACTTAGAAACACTTAAAAAAACATGAAATATGTGCAAATTTATTTGGCATACCTATCCTTAAATCTTAGTGCTTCTCCAAATTATGGTGCTACCCACGTTGGCGGACAAATCCCTAACTCTTTGTGCATCCCCTAATCAATGTGCACGAAACACAAGTTCCTTCCCCAAGTCTCTGCGCAGCAACACATCCGTAAGCAACCCCCACATGAGTTGGAAACAAAAATCCACAGTCAGTTCAATTCGTGTGCTCCCCCAAATCCACATGCAACCACAAATTCGTTCTCCCCAAACTCTCTGACACATTCCAATGCAGATTGGATTATCCATGAGCAAGGATCATTTCAGAGAGCGCACAAGGTTTCTGCCACAAGGCAACAGCCTCGAAATTCATCATACCTCCAAATCTGTAGATACACCAGTGTACAAGTGACAGAACCGTGATATTCGTCACAAACCCAAATACACCGCAAATGCGTACGCACACAAAAATGCTGTGCTATCTTAAATACGCCGAGATACCCGAATCTGTGCTCATCTACTAATCCGTGTACACCCCATATTCCAGAGCACACCCCGAAATCTGACGCATGCCCAAGTCCAGGCGCAGTGTCAAAACTGTGTGCACTACATATTTGACTATTTTGCCTTAACTCTGTGTAATCTTCAATTCAATGGGCATCGCAAACTCGCTGACACCCGGACATGCATCGTACAGTAACACAGGTCAAGGATCATTTCGAACAGTTCACAAAATACCTGCCTCCAGCATAAAATTACAAGAATAATGCTGAAAGTTCAAGGTGCATTGATTCTGACATTATCTATGGATGAAACAACCTTCAGATATTTAATAATTCCGAATCACTAAATCTGTTCGCATCCTCAGATTAGTGTGTGAGGACATATTTGCTAAAATCTGTAAACATCCACATACTGGCCTGCATGCTCCTAGATCAATAAGCGTTACAAATAAGTGGGCACCTCTATATTGTCCGACACGTCACTAAATCTGTTCGCATCCCCAGACTGGTGTGTGAGGGCATATTTGCCGACACCGCCCTAAATCTGCGTAATCCCAAAAATCAGTGCTCTCTCTATACACGCTGACTCCCCAACATGCATAATAGATTGTCTCAGAGCAGAAATCATTTCAAATCGATCAGAAAATGACTGTTTCGACATTAAAATCAGCACGCATCCCGAAATGCATCTGCAACTCCAGATCGTTTGACACGCACAAATCTGGATGTTACCTGTGCAGCTCCATATTAGACAACAGACGCCTAAATCTGCGCACATTCCCAAATCCGTATTCAACCATAAATCTGTGCGCATGACCAAATAAGAGCTCACCCTAAATCCATATGCACCCCAGTCCTGACGACAAACCGACATGCACGCTGGATTATCTGAAATCACAAGTCAGGCCAAACAGTTCACAAAACAGCTGCACGTTCAAAACTCTAGAACAAAGTTCCAAGTTCTATTATTAAAGTATCTATAAGTGAAACAACCTTGTGATTCGTCACGCCCCCCAATCCACCGCCACCCAAATCCGTGTGTACCCAAACTCGCCGCGAACTTGTTAAAATCTCTGAGAACCCTCAAATCCGAGTCCGCCGCTACATGTACAATTATTTATCCTAGATCAAAAATCATTACAAACATTTCACAAGAGAGCTTAATTCACATTAAAAGCAGCAAGAACAAAACTCAACGTTAAAGTCCAATGTGTATCCGAGTATATGTAAAAGAAACAATTTGAATTTTGGCATTATACCCAATTCGTGCGACATCCAAAAATCCACGTGCACTCCCAAGTCCGTATGCACACCCAAATGGGTGCGCACTCCGAACTCGTCAACACCTCCCACTTTCAGATTAGGTCATCAGAGAGGAGAAATAATTTCAAATAGTTCACAAAGTAACAACCTCCAACTTAAAAGTCAAAGCAAGAGCAGAGTAGAAAACTGAAAGTGTATTTATTGATAAAGAACCTATCAATGAAACAACCGCGAGATTTGTCAGGACCCTAAATCCAAAGACACCCCCAAATCCGGGAGCATCTAAGATCGTGTACACCACCAAACCTGCTGACACCCACCTATACACATTTGATTTTCCCAAAGGAAGAGTCACTTTAGAGTGACAGCATTCACCTTAAAGAAACCGCGAGAACATAGTGCAGCTATTATTGAAGACACTATAAATGAAATGACTTTGAGATTTACCACAACCCTAAATCGACCGACACCAACAAATTCATGTGCACCTATATGCGCCGACACACACTTAAACCTGATCTCATCCCCAATCGTCAGGCACCCGTGTGCACCCCAAATCCATACTGACGTCCTGTGCACCCATATTGGTTGATATGGGAGCTTGTGCAACCTCCCAATCAGAAAGCACCATCAGATACGTATGTGGTTCCGAATCCACCCATCACTGTGCACACGTCCTCGCCGAAACTCTCCTAAAGAGACCAAATCTGTATGTACCCCCAAATCCACTGTTTTCAGTTAATCTTTTCGCATCGCAAATCATTTGCCACCCATTTTTGCCGAAGCAGCCCTAAATCGGTGCTCACCCCAATCCCGCTGACACCCGAGATGCATAATGGATTATTCCAGACAGGCAACATTTCAATCAATTCAGAAAATGACCGTCTCGAGGTTAGAAAGCCATATGTGCGCCAAAATCCTTTTGCAGATCGGCGACACACTCAAACCTGCATGTCAACCCAAATCCGTGTGTAGCCCCATATTCAAGACTACACCCCGAACTGGACACTGATCACTAAAATCCGTCCTCACCCCCAAATCTGCGCACATCCTCAAATACGAGAGCACCCAGACGGATAATCATTGCAAACACAAAACGGCTGTCTTAACAGTAAAAACCACCACGTATCCCAGAGTCCCTACGTAAGTCAACAAATCGATATGCGCTCACAAAAACGTGGAGACTCACATATTCGCTAACTACCGTAAATTTGCTATCCCTAAAAAGGTGCGCACCCTTATATCGGAACACTCCCCTAAATCAGTTTGCAATCCTTTATTAGAGAACGCTCCTAAATCCATCCATATGAACCACAAGACCGTGTGGAACCCGTATTCGACGACAAAAAATAAAATTGCGCAATCGGCAATTCAGTGCGAACCCGAAACCCACGGACTCCGCCACTTGTACATCAGATTTTCCCTGAGTAACAATCAATAAAAGCAATTGAGAAAATGGCAGCCTCGACGTTAATAATGCGCACGCAAATTTTGATCCGTTAAACTCATGATTGAAAAGGCAACCCAAATCAGCGAACATCACCAAATCCATGTGCTTCGTCAAATTGGTGCGCATCACCAAATCCATGCACAGCCCAAACACGCTGAAACCCCCACATTCATTTGTGGGGCTCGTTGTACACAGATTTTGTCATCTTGTGTATGTCTGAAATTATTATTTTGAGATAATTTAATTAGCGTGTGTGTGTCCACGGTTTTGAAGTTGTGTATTTGCATTTGGAGATGCACATGGATTTCTCACGTATTTGGGGTGTCTGCAGTTTGGAGGTGTGCCGAATCTCAAAGTTGTTTCATTTAGATCACGTGAAAAATGAATGTAATTTGAAATTTGACATGAAGTATTTTAAATAATACTTCCTCTGGGATAATCTAATGTACAAGTGGGTTTCTCCGCGGGTATGATATTCGCATGAATTTTAGGGTGCGCACCTAGTGGTGGTGCACATATTTGAGGTGTATATGGATTTGGGATTTGGACATGTAAACACGGATATGGGGTGAGATAAAGATTTGGGCGTGTTGGCGGATCAGAAGTTGCACGTGGAATTTGGGCTGTGTGCGGGTTTTAATGTTGAGGCGTCCATTTTCTGAATTCTTGAAAGGATTCTAAACTGCAAGTCAGGATGTTAGCGGTTTTGGGGTGCGCACTGAATTGGGCCGCGCAGATATTGGGCAGTGTCTGAGAATAAGTGGTGCACACTGCTATGATGTGAACTTGGATTTGAGAATGCGCACGGATTTAAAGTTGAATCTTCAAATATGGGGGTGAGCACTGATTTCGGGTGTTCGTAGATTTAGGGGTTGGCGGCAAATATGCACAAGGATTTGGGGATACGCGCAAATTTTGGGGTTTGTGGTCAATTACGGGTGCGTAATTAGATGTTGTGATGTTCGTATATTCCGGGAGTTATTTGTTGACCAATCGACAGTTGCGATCGAATTTTGGGGTGCGTGCGAATTTTAAATGTCGAAACAGCCATTTTCTGAAATGTTGGACATGAATTCTGCCTTGGAATAATCTATCATATATGTGGTGTGTCGGCGTGTTTCGAGTGCGCACTGATTTGGTGATGTGCACAGGTTTTCTGGATTCATGGCGGGCAGTTTTGTTTTAGCAATGCAAAGCCTCTGCTAAAGTAAATTCCGATAATTGGGCGCTCTGGGCTAAACTACTTTAAATTCATATTTAAAGGTACTGCGCTGTGCTTTTAGAAATTGCCGCAAGTTTGAAGGGAATGCGAGAAAAGAACCGCCGGAGAGATTTAAGGAGGAAATTTAGACATCACTCGAAGTTTAGTCTCAAACATGGCCGAGCACACGTATTTGGGGATACACATAGATTTGGGTGTGTTGGCGGATCAGGATTTGCACCCGAATGTGTTGAGTACGGATTGTTAACGTCGAGGCTGCCAATTTCTCAACTGTTTCGAATGTATCTTGCTCGGAAAAATTTCATGGACATGTGGGGGTGTCAGCGGGATTAGGGTGCGCGCTGCATTGGGTATTGCGCAGAAATTAGGCGTGTCAGCGAAAATGGGTTGTACAGGGTCTCGGGGTGCACCTGGATGCACAGGGATTTTGGGGTTTGTTCTTGAATATGGGGATGCACTCGTATTTGGGGATAGCAGATTTGGGGGTTTGTCGGCGAATATGGAGTCACCGCGTTTCTGTGGGTGTATCTGGGAGTTCATAAGGATTTGGGTTGATCTGTGTGTGTCGGCGGATTTGGTGATATGCTCACGACCTTTGGGATGCGTGGGGCTTCTAGTGTCAAGGCAGCCATTTTGTGTTTGAAATAATTCCTCGTCTGGGTCATCGAATGTGCGTCCTTACTTAAGGAAGTGCGCAGATTTTGGGACTCACACGCATTTTCGAGATACTTTCATACTACTGCTGAGTGTAAGGGTGCACATGAATTTGACCATCGTTGACCATAATGATAATGTTATTGTCTCCTGAGCCTTAACACGGACCAGTGTGATAATGTAACAGCGTGTCCCGGTCATTCACAGGAATGCATTCCTAAGAGACCCATATTTTAACTTTCTCCCCTGTGCATAGAATTCAGCTGGAGATTTATCCAACTCCTTGAGTCGGCTGAATGCGATTAGCTGTATCAAAGGCACCAGTATATGCAGTCTTGTATGCTGTACATTACTGCCCCATATAACTGAATACCTAGCAAAACGGGTGGGGGGTTGATTAGTCCAAATTCTGGAGAAACTTCTCAGGCCAGGCAGCATATATGGAATGTAACACAGTCGACGTTTCGGGCCGAAGCCCTTCAACAAGACTGGATGGAGAAAAAGCAGAGGAGTAGATTTGAAAGATAGTGTGAGGGGAAAGAGAAACCCCAGACGACAGGTGAAACGTGGAGGTGGATGGATGACCCAAAGTGCTAGGAAGTTGATTGCTGAAAGAGACAGAAGGCTATGGAGGAAAGAAAAAAAATGGGGCGAGGGGAGCAGGACCATAGGGAGGCTTTGGCGGGCAAGGAGATATTAAGTGAGAGTGACAAAGGGGTGAAAAATGGTGAAGGAGAGGTTTGACAAAGCAATGTTCATGCCACCAGGTTGGAAGCTAACCAAACGGATTATAAGCTGTTGTTCCTCGCACCTAAGTGTTGCCTTATCGTGACAGTGGGGGAACTCATGAATGGACATATCACAATAGGAATGGGAAGTGGAATTAAAATGGGTGACCACTTGGAGATACCGCCTGTTCGGCGGATGGAGTGTAGATGTACAAACCCCCAATCGTGTTGCATCCCTTTATCGGAGAAGAAACCCTTCAGTCTGCGCAACTTCCAATTGAGTTCGCATCTCAAACTCATGTGCACCCCAAATACGCACAGATCGTTCAAAAAGAGCACATCGAAAATCCACGTGTGCATCAAACCCGCTGGGAACCTCAAATGCGTTTTACATAATCCCAGAAAATAATCATTTCGAGTCGTGCACATGATGGATTCGTAAATTATTGTGCTTTGCAAATTTGTAGGTAACGTCCTAAATCTATTATGGAAGTATCTGTAAATGATGCAAAATTTAGACAGGTCACAACTCCAAATCCGCAGACACCAAAACTCTGTGAGATCTCAGAATTCCGAAAACATCCCTATAAATCTGCGCAATCCCCAAATCAATGCGCACCGAAAACACGCTGTCACCTCCAAATGCATAATGTATTATTTCAGAGCAGGAATCATTTCAACCAGTTCAGAAAATGGCTGTCTCGACATTAAAAAATCTTTACAAATGCCCCAAAAATGTTTACAGATTGACAGACACACTGAAATTTGCTTCTCACCACAAACCCCTGTGTACTCCCATACTCAACAGTACACACCTAAATATGCACAGATCACGGAAACCCGTGTGAACCCCCAAATCTTCGCCGATCTCTAAATAAGAGCAGACCCCAAAATTCATGTACACCTCAAACCACACATTGGATGATCCAGGCACAGGATGGTTTCAAACACGAGATGGCTGCCTTGACAGCAAAAACCCCAGGCATCTCAGAATCCATGAGGAGACCGCCACATCCGTAGACATATCAAGATCACGCCAAATCCACCTGAACCCCCAGATACACCCACAAAAACGTGGATATGGAGTGATCACGTACCTGGGGATAACATGTTTGGGGTGTGTGCATGGGTGTACTGATTAATATAGTTTTGTAAAATGTAAATTGAAGAAAACATGAAGATAATCACAAATGATGATTCAGTGCCAGATTTATGGACGAAGTTTGTAAAAGTGTATGAACCTTACGTTCGCACACTGTAGAAAAGACAGACAGGTACAGGATGAATTATTTAACCAGACTGCCCATTACTTGACAGCCTGAAATTTTTCTTCACAACTTTCGTCTGACCTCAGGCAGCTTTTACATCAGCAACATCACACACACAATTCTCAGCAGATATGTTCCTTTTTTCACTGTGTGTTGCCTTGGACCTCCCATTTCTGTACATTTTCTTCAGTTTGTGCAACAGTAACATCGTAATTTGACCGTTGTCACCCGACCTTGTTCTCTCTTTCCTATCTCTGTCGGTGTGTGTGTGTGTGTGTGTGTGTGTGTGTGTGTGTGTGTGTGTGTGTGTGTGTGTGTGTGTGTGTGTGTGTGTGTGTGTGTGTGTGTGTGTGTCTGTGTGTTTCTGAGAAGAGACAATTTAAATGTTTTTCCAAATATTCTGTTCCGGCTGGAACATTGCCCGCCATTGTTCCGCACGCCGCCTGTTCTGCCGCTGACAAGGGGCGCCATGGCAGTTATGAATCCCGCCATCAGCGTCCGGATTTACTAATTTCATCCAACGTGACGCGAAGGCAGCTGTAAAAAAAAAATGACTTTGAGGAGGTTGAAAACCGGGCTTTAGTTTTCCTCTGTCACTTCAGATTTCGGAATTGGTATAGGCATCATTTTATCTTCATTCTACAGTGTAAAATCCTCTTCTGTCTCTGGAAGACATGCGCTCTCTCTTGGCAATTTCACTAAATGCGACAATGAACTGGAAATATTGCAGGATCCCCTCAAACTGCTGAATTAGTTTCTGCTCTGTATTTTCTGTTCTTGCTTTTCTCTGCCTCTGTTCCAGCGAACTTGATGACGATTGCAAGCCTGTATCGGGGAAAGTGCGGTCTCTCCAAATGTGTCACTCGCTACCTGGTGGGAATGGCCCTGGCCGATATCCTGGTCGTTATTTCCGATCCGCTGCTGAGGTGGACTGCTTGGTATTATTTTCCCCAATCATTCCTGATCATCAGTCCCGTGGGTAAACTCCATTTCGGGTTGATTTTTGCGAGAACTGCGACTTCTGTCTGGCTGACTGTCGCTTTCACCGTCGATCGATTTGTGGCTATTTGCTGTGAGAAGCTGGAAACAAAATATTGCACCGAGAGAACGGCCGCTGTGGTCATCGGGACAGTGAGTGTGCTGGCCTGTTTGTAGAATGTCCCCTGGGGCTTTGCATCAGAGCATAAGGTAATAAATAATGGTGTTCCCTGGTATTGTGTTCTTACACCGAGCTACAAAATCCCTCTCTCATGGGCTGCATTTGCGATATTTCACCGCATTTGTACACCTTATGTCCCATTATTTTTGATTTAGTTGTTCAACATTTTGAGTGTCAGACGAATTCTAGTGGCCAGTCGAGCCCGCAGGGGGCTCCGGGGACAAAAGAGTGCAGAGAATGAGAAGGACCGGGAGATGGAGAACCGACGAAAATCCATCGTTTTGCTCTTCAGCATTACCGGTATTTTCATATTGTTGTGGGTAACACAAGTGATATTTTATATCTTTCAAATGATTTCAAAGAGTTTTGCTTATTCTGTTACTGATCCCCGTTACATCACAGAAACGACATCCTGAATGCTGCAGATTCTCAGCTCCTGTTCTAATACGTGCATTTACGTCCTGACCCAAAGCAAATTCCGGGAGGAACTAAAGAATGCGGTGAGATTCCCGTTGAATCCTGTGTTGAAGCTCATGAAACGTCAGAAATGAATGACATAAAGATTTACAATTCGGCTGTCTTCTTGCTCCCTATTCTGCAATTAGGTGAGCTAATTATCAGGTGTGTTTCTATTTTTCTTCATAATTCTTCATGCCTCGTCCATGTAAGCACAATAGTGCGGAGAGAATGTCTCCGGTGGTAGTGTTTTGTTCCGTGCGTCAGATATGGTCTCACAGATAACCACATTACCATCAAAAGCAACTAGCTGTAGCTTCCCTGAATTATTGTCAGACTTATTGTTAGTAGAATGACAATATTGTCAGTAGAATGAAAGGAAATGGGAGCTACAGTGGAGTAAGTCTCTGCCCGTTCCCCTCTGTGATAATACACTGTGGACACCGTTGATGACTGCCTACAAGGGAGGAACGTGGGTCGCAGAGACCGGGTTTCTGGTACTGAGTCTGGTGCTGCCGCTTAGGCACGAAGAGTGTTGTAGGGGACTACAGGGTTGAGAGGAAATTAAAACGTCCGGGGAGCAGACTGGAGATTCTGCAGGCGCGATAGAGACTCCCGGATGGTCTGTTGCGTCTCAGGTGCCCGGATCAGAGCTGTCTCAGATCGGGTCCATGGAGTTCTGAAGTGGAAGCGTCGGCAGCCGGATGTCTTCGTACCTATCAGTACGAATGACATCGATTTAAAAGATAAAGAGGTACTGATTTTAGATTAAAGAGGAGGGATTTTAGGTTGCTGGATGAATTTGGGTTGCTCGAGACATTGATCGTCTGGATAGTCAGAGGCTTGCTTTTGTTTTTTTTTTCTCCTCAGGGCTGGAGGTTGCCAGAAGAGGACAAAGTTTTAAAGTCCTGCGGAGTAGGTACAGAGGAGATGTCAGAGTTAAGTTGTTTTTTTCTATTCAGAGTGTGTGAGTGCGTGGAATGGGCTGCCGACAACGGTGGTGGAGGCGGATATAATAGGGTCTTTTAAGAGACTTTTGGATAGGTACATAGAGCTTAGGAATAATAGATGGCTATGTTTAAGCCTAGTAATTTCTAAGGTAGGAGCATGTTCGGCAGCACTTTGTGTGTCGACGGGTCTGGATTGTGCTGTAGGTCTATGTTTCTATGTTTTATAGATGTGTTTGTATGAAAGCGGTAGAACAGGACATCCATGGTAGTCATCTTTGGAGCCATTACGGTGCCACACTGCAGACAGCATAAGAAAAGGATAATTTGACAGATGAATGTGTGGCTGCGGTACTGCTGCAGGAGACAGGGTTTCAGATTTATAGGGCAGTGAGATCTCTTCTTGGGAGGAGACAGCCGGAGAATAGAGGGATGGAGAGGAGAAGAGTTTCGTTTTAGCCAGAACTTGGTGAAATTGTGTAATACATTGTCATAATCAACAATGGAGGCCAGTTAATTTAGTATATTTAAGTCTGACTTTGATAGATTGTAGGACGTGAAGGGAAACTGGGGAAGACATGAGACTGCGGCTGAGAGGGAACATGAATTAGCCATGATGAAAAGGCGAAACAGACACGCTGAGTCAATTGGCTTAGTTCTGCTTCTCTATCTTATGGTCTTATCTGCGGAATCTTCTAACTCCCGAGCTAGTGGAGGTGGTGGTAATCGGAACGGTCTATGGGGAAGAGTTAAAGTGGAGACAGCTGAATATTTAAATGATGGGGAACTGATGCCAGTGGGGTCCAGGAATACACAAGGAGCGTTGATCAGGTTTGATTATCCAGGGCAGCGTTCAGGGTTCGAGTGGCATCCTCTGCTGTGATCTACTGCAAGCTTTGGGAGAACCGTGCAGAGACTCAGTGTCAGGGTACTGGGGATCACAAGCTGCCGGTCTACTCCTCGTTCCTCACTGCATTAATGGGCAGGATGAGCAATGAATCTCCCAAAACCGCAAAAACCGTCCCTGCCCAATGAATGATCACGCTGCCGAATTTCCATCACTTCCTCGGGGAAGACTTAACAACTGCAGAAATCTCAGCCAACTCCATAACGCCACCAGCATCTCCAGCACAGAAGGCATCTGCCAAACGCGATGATCAGAAAGGCGGCATCCACCATGAAGGATTTTCTACTTTGGATGCTGCAGTCAAGGAGGAGTAAACGGAGCCTGGAGACCCACATTCCAAGTTTCGGGCTCAGTTTATTTCCCTCCAACATCAAATTTCTGAGTGCACTATTAACCCATACACATTACCTCACTATTTATCATCTTTATAAGAACTAAATATTTAATTGAAATACTTATTATATATTCAGACCTAACTATGTATTTTAATAACTTGCTGTCGTAAAACAACAGATTGTCCAACATGAGCCGGTGATATTAAACCTGGTTCTGATTCTGATCTTCCCACCGTCATCCACACTTCACTCCCTCCCTTGATCCTCTCTGACCGATCTCTACGAACCACACCAACCCGCATAATCACCTTCATAATCCCCACCACACCCCCTACCAACCGTCAGCCACACGCACACACCCCACCACCAGCGATCACCACCACCGTCAGCTCCAAGGCCTCCTTCCACCGGAAACCACACGCCGCCTCTTCCCTGGACCCCCGCAGATCGGTCTTTTCAAACGCCTGTGACCCCAATCACCACCATAGTCACCTCCAAACTCCCACCTCTCCGACTTTACTGAACAATTTTCCGAGCTTTCACCCTTACTTGACCCGTTCTCTCCGTGAACAATCATTTAACTCATTTATTTTTAGGAAGAGTGGTGAAGAGGACTGCGGTGTTGAAAGGAGATTAAAACGCCAGAGCAGCAGAGTCGAGATTCCGTGGGAGCATAGAAACACTCGGATGGTGTGTTCCCTCCCAGGTGCAAAGGTCAAGTTTACTCCCGTAGGGTATATGGCATTGACGTGGAGGTGTAGGCAGTCAGATATCTTGCTTCATGTCAACAACTATCATCAAAGTAAGGAGGCCCTGAAGAGAGATTGTAGGGTGCTAAATAAAAAATAAAGACAGAACAAGGCATCAACGGCAGTTACCTCTGGAAAACTCCATGCACCGTACAGAGGATCAGAAGAGGATAATTTGCCATGTAAATACGTGGCTGAGGAACTTCTGCAGGGCGCACGGATTCAGATTACCGGTCAGTGGGACCAATTCTTGGGAGAGGACAGCCTCAAAATAGAAGGAAGGAGACGAAAAGGAATTTATTTTGCCAGAGCATGATGAAACTGTGGATTTTATTGCCGGCGGCTAATTGGATAGATTTAAGGCAGAGGTTAATAGATCGTTCATTAGTCAAGGCTTGAAGGGATACGGTTCGGGAAAAGGCAGGAGACAGGGGCTGAGAGGGAAAACAATTCAGCCATGATTAAAAACTGGAGCAGATTGTCTGGGTTAATTGTCTTAATTCTGTTCTTATATATTATTGTCTTATCCGGAGAATATTCTGACGCCTAAACTAGTGGACGTGGTGGGTGGGGGACGGTCCAGAGGGTATAATTAAGTTACAGACGGATGAATATTTGAAAAAAAAAACGGGGAACTGATGCCATCGGGGCCCTGCAGACGAGGAGCTTTGAAGAGGTTTGAATACCCATCGTCGCAGAGAATGCTGGGGCTGCTTGGAGCGGCATCCTCTGCTGAGATCTACTGTGAGCTCTGAGAGAACAGGCCGGGCCGGGATATCTGTATACTGAGGGTCACAGTCTGCGTCTGACTTCCGCGCTCCTCACTGTGCTAACGGGCGGTGAATCTCCCAAATCCGCAACTCCGCCCTGAACCTTCAATGATCACCCGGCCGAACTTCTATCTCTTCCACAGAAAATAATAAAAAAATGCTGCAGACATCTCAGCCGAGTGCATCACGGGAAACAGCCTCTCCGGCATCGAAGGCATCTTCGAAAATAGATGATTAGAAACGGGGCATCCATCATTAAGGATATTCAATCCTGAACATAGACTCTTCTCATTGCCACGGTCAATGATTCTGATTCAAAGTTCTGATTCTGATCTCCCCACCTTCAGCCACATGTTACTGTCCGCAATATTCACCTCTAGCTCCCCTCCCCTACCCATCGTCAACCCCACGCCGTTCTCCCCGGACGCTTCGCTATCGGTCTCTCCGAACGCCATCACCTCCATCCCCCCCACGTCCCACCGACAACCACACGCCACTTCCTCCCTAGACGCTCGCTAACCGTCTCTCAAAACGCCCCCCATACTCCGCAATCACTCCATAGTCACCTTTATCACCCCTTCATCACACAATCTTTACTAATCACATTTCCGAGCATTCACCCTTACTTTGGTCCCAACCCTTTTCTCTCCCCGAGCAGTCATTTCTCTCCGCCTCCCGCCCTCACTCTCAGCCTTCCTCTCCTTGTCCCGCACTGAATGCTCCTCTCTCCACAGTGACTATTAATGTCCCTGAGTCCCACACACCCACCGGCCCCGTCCTCCATCCCTAGTGAGACGGGTTCGGTGACTGACCCCGTGGTGATTTATAGCCCTGGGACTGGAGAAGGAGGAGCCTGGGAAATCCATCTGTCCCGGAATGGGCGAGACCCTGTCTGTCAACCGGCTAATATTCACCTAAACTCTGCCCAGCTCAGCCATCGCTTCAGACCAGAGTACTTCCACGGCAGGTGATATCATCATGAGGGGAGTTTATTTAGCCCATCGGGCCCTTGAGAGAAATCCCACTGGTGACATTATCTGCGTCGATGTGTCTATGCATTCCCACACTCCCACTCCGCAAGCGGCTTCACCAGCAGCTGGCAGCTGCCTCAGAGTGACTAGGCGTTGGGACGGAAACGGGATGGGCTGTTTCAGGCCACTGCATTGTCTACTCTGAGAGCAGGCTGCTCTATGCGCCCGGTGGGGCTTCACGGACAGTCCCAAACGCTCGCCGGTACCGAATACAGCGAGGTTTTGTCAAGAGACGGAGACCAGTTTAATGCAAACAGCGTCAGCTTTATTGAGTCATGCAGCTGGATGGAGTAACGGTTGTACTACGGCGGGACGGCGATCAGCGGGATAGTGTACAGTCAGTACCGATACCAGAGAATGTGAACACCGGAAAACTGTAACCCTTTCCCATAAACAGAGCGCAGGAGAATTATTGTAGTTACATCGAGACAGCGGCAGATCACATCGCACACCCGCTGCCCGTTCTGCCCAGTGTGTGCACCGCTCCAGCGTCGACAACGCGGGCGGTGAGACAGAAGTGACCAGTGGCTTCATCTTCCCCAGTTGAGATCCCCGAGGAGACACAAACATCCCTCAAAACCCTACGCGTCAACCTGCATGGCCCGGGGTTTATAATGTGTTCCGGTTCTCACACTTGCACCAGGGATGCAAAAGACCCCGGGGCAGGACACATCTGTCTGTTCCCGACACGGGCACAGTTTTCTCAGGGCTGCTTCCCTTATCAACGCGGGCCGATGTCCCTGGGTCAGTGGAGGAACACGGTGGACGGAAGTCCGAGAACTGGGCTCCTAATCTCGCCACATTGTGGTTACTGTGACAGTGGGTTATGATCCGTCACGTGTTGGTTACCGGATGCCGAGGTCAGGCTGGGTGAACAGGCCAGTGCCGTGATTACTGAATAGCGGAATGGGAACACGTTGTTTGTGGAGAGCGTGCCGAAAGCGGTGATTGATACGAAGCAAGGCGGGCGATCCAGGGCTCGTCCTCATATGAGTGGGCAATCCATTTCGCCAGTGGCAACGAACCAGACCTCTTTACTGAAAGGTGAAACAGAGAGAGGTGAGGAGAACGTTCCTCAGTGCAACCGCTGTCCCTTTATTGACGGGATTGTTTTGGTCAGCAGAGAACCGATCTCAGAAAGCGGCAGTGCTTGGCCGGGTGAGTGTGGAGAGCCGGTGGCACAAATGTGCTGGGCGACGCGTTCCTACAGTTAGAGGGCAAGGAATCTACGATTAGAAAGGGTTAAAATATCGCTAGGAAGGTGATTAAATACTCAAGGCGTTTTCCACGTATGTGGGAACTGAAGGATTAGCCGTGTCACGACAGGACCGATCAGGAATAACAGAGGAAATATGGGCCTGGTATCGGAGAGGTAGGAAAAGTCCTTAATGAATACCTCCTCTCAGTATTCACGATTCAGAAAGACCTTGACAAATGTGGGCACAACTAGAACAGGCTGATATGCCTGAACAGGTCGCCGTTAAGTAGGATGAGTGCACGCAGCATAAGGAATAAAATGGACGATCTGAAAATTCAGCTGCAGTTTGGCAAATATGACGTTGTGGCTATCTCTGAAACTTGGCTAAGGGATGGTTGCCATCGGGAGCTGAACGTCCAAGGATATACGATTGAATGGGAAGGTGTAGAGTCTCCACGGGTTGAGTTAAGAAATGGCAAGGGTAAAAGGACCCTAATGGCAGTTATATACAGGCGTCCAAACAGCCTGTTGGTTTACCAATTACAGCAGGAGATAGAAGATGCGCGTCAGAAAGGCAATGTCATGATAATCATCGGAAATATTAACATGAAAGCGGATTGGGAAAAGCACGTCACTACTGGACCACAAGAGAGAGAATTTGCAGAATGTTTAAGGGATGGCTTTTTACAACAGCTTGTTGTTCAGCCCACTATCGGATCGGCTGTGCTGGTTTGGGTGTTGTGCAATGATCGGAGCTGGTCAGAGAGCTGAAGGTTAAAGGACCCTGAGGGAACAGAGATCACATTATTATCAAGTTCATATTGATATTTGAGAGGGAAAAATAAAATCCAATGAGTCGGTATGTCAGTGGAATAAAGGAAATTACAACGGCATGGGAGGGAAACTGGCCGAAGTTGACTGGAAAGGGACATTTGCAGGAAAGAAAAATAATGATACATTTTCAAAGGTAGGAAGGACACTACGGTGGCTGACAAGTGAAGTCAGAGCCGAAGTAAAAGCAAAAGAGGGGGCGGAAAAGGAAACCACAGCTATTGGAAAGATAAAACATTGGGGAGCTTTTAAGAACCTGCAGAATTAAACAAAGAAGGTCATTTGGAAGGAAACGATGAATTACAAGAGGAAGCTGGTGACTAATATCAATGAAGATACTAATCTGTTTTAAGTACGTTAAGGGTAAAAGAGATTCGAGGGTCGATATTGGATTAATAGAAAATGACGCGGGAGATATTGCAATGAGGGATGCAGAGATGACAGAGGAATTGGATGCGTATTTTGCATCAGTGTTTACAGTGGAAGACGTCTGCACCATACCGGACATTCAGGAGCGCCAGGGAAGTGAAGTTTGTGCAGGAAAAATTACGACTGAGAAGGTGCTCAGGAAGCTAACTGCTCTGAGGGTCGAAATATCTCCTGGACCTGATGGAATGCACCCTCAGGTTCTGACGAAAGTAGCGGGAGAGAATAACCATATAACAATTACAAGAGAGTGCCGAACGGGTACTCTCACCTCATCCCACCGAGCTGCACTCAGCCAATAACCCTCCACTCCTTTCCTGTCCATATACCTATCCATTTTTTTAAAGGACAATATCCAATCTGCCTCTACCACTTCTACTGGAAGCACGATCTACACAGTTGCCACTCTTTGAGTAAAGAAGATCCCCCTCGTGTTACCCCTAAACTTTTGCCGCTTAACTCTCCTCATGTCCTCTTGGTTGAATCTCCCCTACTCTCAATGGAAAAAGCCCATCCACGTCAACTCTATCTATCCCCCTCATAATTTTAAATACCTCTATCAAGGCCTCCTTCAACCTTCTACGCTCCAACAAATAAAGACCTAACTTGTTCAACCTTTCTCGGTAACGTAGGCGCTGAAACCCAGCTAACATTCTAGTAAATCCCCTTTGTATTCTCTCTATTTTGTTGACATCTTTCCTATAAGTGACCAGAACTGTACACAATACTCCACATTTGACCTCACCAATGTCTTGTACAATTTTAACATTACATCACAATTCTCGATATGCTCAATTCTCTAATTTATACAGGCTAGCATGGAAAAAGCTTTCTTCACCAACCTATCCACATGAGATTCCACCTTCAGGGAACTATGCATCATTATTCCTAGATCACTTTGTTCTACTGCATTCCTCAGTGCCGGACCACTTACCATGTGTGGCCTATTTTGATCAGTCCAAGCAAAATTTAGCACCTCACATTAGCGCAATTAATCTTCAATAAATGAAATTGCATTCTATATCATCGCTGTGGTCACTTTTGTTTATTTTTGAAGGGGACACCTGGATTTGAACCAGGGACCTCTTGATCTGCAGTCAGTTGCTTTACCACTGAGCTATACCCCCACATTTTTAATGCTACAGATTGTGGAGGCATTAACAATAATCTTTCAAGAATCCATAGATTCTGGCGTACCGGATGACAGAAAAATTGCAAACGTTATTTCACTATTTAAGAAGGCCTGTTAGCCAGTTATCAGTGGTTGGGAAGTTGTCGGAATCGATGTTAGCGATGAGATTACGGAGTACCTGCAGGCACATGACAAGACAGGACAAAGCCTGTATAGTTTTCTGAAAGGAAACTCCTGCGCAACTGGTCTGGGTGCCGGTTACCAGTGGTGATTCACTGGTGCAGCATTAGTGTGGAGCGGGTAGTGTCGAGGAAACAGAGCTTGCAGAGCGACTTAGGTAGTTTAGGGGAATAGGGAAAGAAATGGAAAATGAAATACAATGTTGGAAATTGTACGGCCATGCATTTTGAAGGAAAAGACTAAACATGCATACAATTATTTGGATGGAGAGGGAATTCAAAGTACAGAGATCAGAGGGACTTGGGGGTTCTTGGGCAAGATACCCTGAAGGTTTCCCTCCAAGTTGAAACGTTTCTGAGGAAGTCGAATGCACCGTTGGCATTACTTTCTCGATGTATAGTATATAAGAGCAGGGATGTGATGTTGAGGCTCTATAAGGCACTCGTGAGACCACATTAGAGTATTGTGTGCAATTTGAGACTCTTATTTTAGAAATGTGTACTGCTGTTTGAGATGGCTCAGTGAAGATTCACCTTAATGATTCGAGAAATGAAAGGGTTACCGTATGAGGAACATTTGGCAGCTCTGGGGTTGTATTCCATGGAGTTCAGGAGAATGAGCCGGATATCATATAAACATTTCAAAGGTTAAAATGTCTGAACAGATCAGATATGGCGAAGTTATTTCCCATTGTAGGGGATTCTAGGACAAGAGGGTACGACTTCAGGATTGAAGGACGTCTATTAAGAACTGAGATGAGGAGAAATTTGTTTAGTCAGAGGGTGGTAAATCTGTGGAATTTGTTGCCACGGGCGGCTGAGAGACCAGGCCACTCGGTGTATTTATGTCAGAGATAGATGGGTTCTTGATTAGACAGGGCCTCAAAGGATAAGGGGTGAAGAGACAGGGTCGTGGGAATGATGGATGTTTGGGATCAGCCCATGATTGACTGGCAAAACAGACTGAATAGGCCATATGGCCTACTTCTTTCTTATATCTTAAAGTCTTAATACGAGATTTCAAAACCAACATAAAAAGCAAAAGAGCAATTGAGTAATAAAAAGTACAATTGAGCAATATTAGTTGGAAGTTGGAGTACTGGAAAGGCATGATGAAGGTAAAGATAGAGTACGAAAGTAAGCTGACTAATAATATTATCAAAGTTACCAAAATTTTCTTCTGATACATAAAGTAAGAAAAGTAGTGAGATTGAACATCGGATCGCTGACAGCGATGCTGGAGATGTAGCACTTTAGGACCTTGAAATACCGGACGAACTAAATAATATTTTGCATCAGTCTTCAGTCTGGAAAACACCAGCCGCGTGATGGAAGTTCCTGGTGTCAGGGGCATGAAGTGTGTGAAGTTACCATAACGGGACAGAAGGTAAGTGACTAACTCAAGAGTCTGAAGGTAGACTGGATGGACCAGATGCTGTACACCCCAGAGTTTAAAAAGCGCTGGCTGAAGACATGATGGGGTATTAGTGATGATCTTGCAACAACCACTCGGTTCTAGAATTTTTTCGGAGGACTGGAAAATTGCCAATATCACTTCACACTTCAAGCATGGAGAGTCCGAAGACAGGGAAAATCTAAGCTGCTCAGTCTGACCACAGCGGATGAGAAGATGTTGGAGTCAATCATTAAGGCTGAAGTCTCAGGGGACTTGGAGACACATGATAAAGTAGACCAGAAACAGCATGGTTCCGTCAAGGGAAAACTTGGCCTCAAAAATCTGTTGGAATTATTTGAAGAAATAACAATCCGGCCGGATTAGGCTCATTTAGTGTCCTCTACACCACAAACTCTCCCCCAGAGGTCTACGTGTCTTTAGTGAAAACAGGAGCCAAATCACAGTGAAGGACCTCGTCCGTCTCCGCCGGCATCGGGACCGAGGTGCCAAAAATCATTACTCTTGAAAACCAAGGTTATTCACTCTAGTTGTCTTTATCTTTATCTTTGACAGGCACATACGAACTTTCTACGCTCCGATTTTCATTTCTGAACGCGTCCCACTTAACAGAAAACATCCTGCCCCAATCGACAATCGATAAATGTGTTTCATTACCGTCTAAATTGACCTTCCCCAAAGAAAAATCTCAACGCACGGACTAGAACGATCTTTTTTCTATATTTATATTGAAACCGATGGCATTGTGATCACGAGTTACAAAGTGTTCGTTAAATCAATCTTTTATCGCTTGTCCTGTCTCATTTATTTCATCATAGCAGATCAAATATCGCGCACGCTCTCGTTGGTTCGTCAACGCACAAAAGAAAAAAAAATATCCTGAACGATCACCTACCCATTTTGTCCTTTACAAGTGTGGAATTAACATTCAACGTGCGGAATGTTAAAAACACCTACTCTCACAACCGTAATGCTCCTGCAATACACAGCGATATCTCCACAAAGCTTGCCGTCTAAATACTCTTGACCATTGGGTGGTTAGAATCTTTCCCCATTAACGTGATCATACCTTTCCTTGTTTACGGTTTCACCCATTGCGCGTCTGTCCGTGCCTTTGAGCGCGTTAAACGACCCCGCGGAGGAGAGGGACACGGATTAGTCGAATTCAGGATCTGCACTGACGGAAGACAGCCGAGAATTTTCCCTGACCATTAACTCTACTCTCCTACTTCAGTCCATCCCGCTCTATCACTTCTGCAGCAAAGGAACTCTGAAATACTGAACTGCCAGACCAGACTCTCCTGCAACCCAGTCTCATTATCGGCTCAGATACCATGATTCCAGGTTTTGATCCAAGCAGTGAGTTCACCGGCTTATTCTCAGATACTTCTACCACTGAAATATACGCACCTCAGGTCACCAGTCAGACCTTGCTCAATGATTGCATTCCTGACGTTGTGTGAGATCTTATCAACATGTCTGCACAATTTCCGCATTAGCTGTTCTGGCACCCTGGTTCCAATTCCCCTGTAAATGTAGTTTAAGCTTCATCATACAGCGCTAGCTAACCTTCCGACAAGATATTACTACACTTCCAGTTACGCACAAACCATCTTTATCCACAGGTCTCAGTTTCCCTGGAAAAGAGATCAGTGATCGTAAAATCGTATGGCCTGTCTCCTATACCAAACCCTTAGCCACGTGTTAATCTGAATCATATTTCCATTTCTCGCCTCATTAGGACGCGACACGTGTCGCTGTCACAACCCCGAAGATCCTGACCTCCACCTCAGCACCTAACTCTCTGAATTTCCATTGCAGAAAGTCGTCACTCCGATGTCATTGGTACCACAACCGCTGCCTGCTCACGCTCCTGCTGAAAAATGTTCAGGATTTGATCCACGTTGTCCCGGACCCCGGCACCCGGGAGGTAAAATACCATCCAGGAATCTGTCTTCCCCTTCCCTTTTGAGTCCAAAAACCAGACTCAGTGCCAGCGGTCCGACCACTGTGGCTTTTCCCTACCAGGTCATCCAACAGCAAACCGCATCCAGATGTTTCTGATGGTGATGGCCATAGGGATAGTCTGCACTGCCTATTTAAATCCTTTCCTCTTCCTGACTGTCCCACAGATCCCTGTGTCCTGCACCGTGGGTGTATCTACCACTCTGTTTGTCCTAGTCCATCACGCCATAGGGCGGATTGTTACAAGCGGCAGCTGTGTGCACTTCTCGCAGTTGTCGTCATCAGGAACTCTGGAGGTCTCCCCGCCTTCCACATCCCGCGAGGAGCCTTCCACTTAGGCGGTGGCCGCCCGCTTGTCCCTGTCTTACTTTAATGTGTTCTGTGCCTGTAACACTGGATCAGTGAACCTGAGCGAATTACGAACTGTTCAGCGTCTCATCTCTCAGAATGGCCACTGCTCTAACGTCCAAAAGACCCTGTTTCCGTCTCCTCTCTCAGATTAAACATTTACCTACAAGCCTGAACAACATTCTGACTGTTATAACTCATCCATGATGGAAAGATGAAACAGACACAGGAGACCGAACGGCCTTTCCGCACGATGTCTTATGTTCTTGTGAACCTTGTCACATCTTCGCTTTATCCCAAAATCATGAGATTATTGAGCCTTGTAGTCTACTTACCAACATCCATCTGTAAAGCAGCGTTGCCGGGTATAATTGAACCTCCTGCGTTCAGTTTCTGTTGACATTGTTGCGATAAACTCCCACCCAGTTTTTAGATTCAGTCCTGTCTGTAAACGTTTATTTCTCCGCTTCCCTAAATGTGAAAGCGATGAGACTTCCAAGCGTTCTCATCCATCTCAACAAACGTCCTTCCCAAATTCTTGCCGAGACGCGTCTAACGAGTCTTCGAATTGTAATATTTTACAGCTTCACCCTCCACAGAAGCTGCCTAACCTGAGCAAACTGTAACACTCTCGCTTTTATTTCCGATTGACAAGATGATATATGTGTTTGAGTGTATATGACTTTTCTTACAAATCAGGCATTTATTCTGTTCTCAAACACACATCAAAAGTTATCAGGGTGGCCGAGTGGTCTAAGGCGCCAGACTCAAGGAATGAAAGTCCTTCCGACAAACGGGAGTGTTCTGGTCTCCATCTGGGGGTGTGGGTTCGAATCCCACTCCTGACAAGATTTGTCTTTAAGCATTCAATCGAGGCGACGTTATTTCTGCAAACAAACCCTGTGTTTTTGAGGTGGATTAGAAAAACTGTTGGAGGATAAGATTATGTTTTTGACACTGTTCATCGTATTGCAACAGGTCACCGTACACCGAGTTCTGAGTGAGTGATTTATTCAGAAAAACAATTCACGGTGAAGCATCTCGTCCCGAAACGCCGACTGCTTACGCTTTTCCACAGGTGCTGCCTGGTCTGCTGAGCTCTTCCTAGCATACTCAGCTATTCAATATAGAAAAGTTTCTGAAGTGAAATCATTGGTTGTCAGATTATTTAATGGATGGGCATGTGAGCGTACATTAGCACCAGTTGATCAAAGGTCTGATTGCTGATGGGTAGTAACTGTTCTTGAACGTGGTGGTGCGAGTCCTGAGGCTCTTGTACCATCTACCCGATGGCAGCAGCGCAAAAAGAGCATGGCAGGATGGTGACGACCTCTGACGGTGGATGCTGTTTTCCGATCACATCGTTTTATGTGGATCTGCTTAATGTTTGGGAGTGTTTTCCCGTGATGGACTGGGCCGAAATCACTAACTTTTTAAAGATTTTCCTTCAAAGGTATGCTATTTCTGTACCACGTCTTGATGCAGACAGACAATATACTTTCTACGACACAACTATAGAAGCTCATCAAGGTTTTTGATGTCATGCTGAATCTCCGCAGTCTCCTAAGAAAGCAGAGGAAAGAGTTATACCAACAATTTAAAGTTACTGACGCGCCCCGCCTCTGATCCTCCAAGGAGAACTGGCTCAAGGAACTCTGGTTTTCCCTCTGCTGAGGACAACAATCAGTCCTTGGTCTTGCCGACATAGAGTGGTAGGGTGTTGGCATATCTTGTTTAAAACGATCCCCTCTTGATAAAGAGGTCAACATGTGCCTGGAGGCGCAGGAGGTTGGAGAGTTCCTCAATGGATACTTTGCTTCAGTATTCATAAGTGAAAAGGATCTTGATCAGGGTGAGGTCGAAATAGAACAGGCCTGTGTGATGGAGAATGTGGAGATTAAGGAAGAAGAAGTGTTGGATCTTCTTAAAAACCACAAATCCCCGGTTTCGGACGAGATATACCCCAGGTTGCTGTGGCACGTGAGAGAAGAGTTCGCTGGAGCAGTAGCTATGATCTTTGAATCCTCTTTGGCTGCAGGGGAGGTGCCGAAGGATTGGAAAACGGCTAATGTAGTTTCCTTGTTTAAAAAGGTAACAGAGAAACCTGTTGTGACCTGGTATAGACCAGAGAGTCTTACGTCGGTGGTCTGCAAACCATTGGAAAGGATTCTTAAGGGTAGGATCTACGAGCATTTGGAGAAGTACAGTCTACTCAAGGATAGTCAACATGGCTTTATGAATACTGAAGCAAAGTATCCATTGAGGAACTCTCCAACCTCCTGCGCCTCCAGGCACATGTTGACCTCTTTATCCTTTTGCGGCCCCATCTTCATTCTTGTCATCGTTGCTCTTCACATACGCATAGAGCACCTTGGGGTTTTCCTTAATCCTAGATGCCAAGGCCTTTTTATGCCCCCTTCAAGCTCTCCCTAATCCTTTCTTAAGCTCCTTCCTGGCTATCCTATATTTCTCATGAGCCTCTCCTGCTTCCTGCTTCTTATATCTAACATATGCTTTCTTCTTTCTCTTGACGAGTTGCCTCACATGTTTTGTTAGCCACGGTTCCCTTTTCCTACCATTTTTTCCTTGCCTCAGTGGGACAAACCTATCCTGAACCCAGCACAAGTGTTCCCTAAACTTCCTCCACATGACTTCTGTGCTTTCACCTTTGAACATCTGTTTCCAATTTACTCCTGCTCGTTCCTGCCTCATTCCTTCAGTTAGCCATTCCCCAGTTAAGCACTTTCCCATTGCCTGTTTTTATCCTTTTCCATAGCAATGCTGAAGCTAAGGGAGTTGAGGTCACTCTCACCAAAATGTTCTGCCACCTGATCAGGTTCATTACCTGGAAGTAGACCCAGTATGGCTTTTCCTCTTATCTGCCGGTCCACATACTGTATCGGGAATCTTTGAACACACCTGACAAATTCAGCCCCATCTATCCCCCTTGCAGTCAGGTGGTGTCAGTCAATATGAGGGAAGTTGAAATCACCCATAACTACAACCCTGTATTTCCTGCACCATTCTAAAATCTGCCTGCTTATCTGCTCCTTGGTGTCCCGAGGGCTATTTGGGGGCATATAGACTACTCCCAGCACACGTGATTGTTCCTTTCCTATTTTGACTTCCACCCTGACCAACTCAATGAACACGTCCTCCCTTTCTATAGACGTGAAACTATCCCTGACCAGTAATGCTACTTCCCCCCGCCCCCCCCCCCTTTCTACCTCCCATCCTATTCCTTTGAAAACACCTCAACCTCGGTACCTCCATCAGCCAATGCTGTCCTTCCTCCAGCCAGGTTTCAGTAACGGCCAGTGTCATAACTCCACATACTGATCCATGCTCTGAGTTCATCCCCTTTATTCTTAATACTCCTAGCGTTGAAATAGACACATTTCAACCCCTCTAAGTGGCTACATTTATGTTTTATCGCCTGCCTGTCCTTCCTCACCAACTCAAAACATATAGCATCATGCCCTTGTCCTTGTACCCTAATCTCTGCACTCACATTCTGATTCCCACCCCCTGCCAAATTAATTTAAACCCTCTCCAACAGCTCTAACAAACCTGGCCGCCAGGATATTGGTCCCTTTCCAGTTCATGTGCAGCCGGTCCACTTTGTACAGGTCAGACCTTTCCCAGAAGAGATCCCAATGTTCCAGAAGTCTGAACCCCTGTCCCCTGCACCAACTCTTCAGCCACCCATTCAACTGCCATGACTTCCAGTTCCTCCCCTCTCTGCCTCGTGGCACAGGCAGCAATCCTGAGATTACCACCCTTGCTTTTTAACTTTTGTATTAACTCTCTATATTCCTTCTTCAGGACCTCATCCCTACTCCTATCTATGTCATTGGTCCCCACTCGGACCACAGCTGACTGCTCACCCTCTTTCCTGAGAACACCGAGAACTCGATCCAAGATATCACTGACCCTGGCACCAGGGAGGCAACACACCATCCAGGATTCTCGATCTTTCCCACAGAACCTCTTATCTGTCCCCCTAACTATCGAATCCCCAATCAATACTGCTCTCCTCTTTTCCCTTCTTCCTTTCTCAGCAAAGGGGCCAGTCACTGTGCCAGAGACACGACCACTACAACTTGTCCCTGGTAGGTCATCCCCACGAACAATATCCAAAACAGTAAACTTATTGTTGATGGGAACGGCCACAGGGGTGCTCTGCTCTCTCTATCTATTCCCCCTCCCTCTCCGGACAGTCACCCAGTTAGTTACCTGTCTCCTGACTTTAAGGGGAGACTGTCTCCCTGAAACTTTGATCTATTACTGCCTCTGCCTCCCGAATGATCCGAAGTTCATCCAGCTCCAGTTCCCTAACTCAGTTTGACAAGAGCTGAAGCTGGATGCTTCTCTTGCTGGTGTAGTCATCAGAGACAACTGTGCTGTCCCTGACTCCTACATCCTACAATCGGAGCACTGGACTGTCCTATCTACTGCCTCCATCACCAACTCCTAAGTTAATTAGATTAATTAAAGGACCTTACCCGGCCTTACCCACTGGGAGCAAGTTCGTCCTCCGCCTCTGCTCGCCAAAACCTCTCGAGTCAAAGCCTCAAAGCTCCACTGCTGCTCTGGCCCCACTCACTCACTGGCCGCTCCGCTTGAGCTACCCCTCTTTTTATTTGTTTGTTGAGCTTTTCAATTTCCGATTGCCCAATCAGACTGCTTGGTCACCTGACCTCGACAGCCCAATCAGCTGCTTTCTGCTGAGTCTGATCTATTCAAATCTTTTCACTATTATTGTCCAAAATAACAAGAGTACATCGAAGTAAATAACACTTACAATGTGTCAAGAAAAAAAAACATTGTTTTAAAGATTGAAAAATATGGTGACACAAAAAAAGGGAAAAAAACACTAAAGCAAAGAAAAGTGAGGAAAAAAAATATTAAGAACTCAACCCCGGAGCCATGCATCATACAAAAAGCTTCTAAAGATAACCATCAAACCTCCAGCAAGAAAAAAAATACAATTAGATCGTGGAGAAAATTATCAATTAACTCAAATGTTAATAACGAGAAAATGAACCCCTTCTTTTCTCAAAATCAAACACAGTTTCAAAGGTTCAACTTCTAATTTTCTCCAAACTGAGACATAGCATCACTTGGAAGAACCACTGTAACAGAATGGGAGCCGACGTATCTTTCCACTTCAACAGAATTGCCCTCCTAGCTATTAATGTAACAAATGCAATAACATGTTGGTCAGACAAAGAAATAGCTTGGATATTTTCAGGAATTATTCCAAAAAGTACAGTTAATTTGTTAGGTTGTAAATTAATTTTAAGTGCTTTAGAAATTGTAGAAAAAAACTGACTTCCAGAACTGTTCCAGTGTAGAACAAGACCAAAACATGTGTGTCAGTGCAGCTGTCTCAGTTTTACATCTATCACAATAACTATCGACATCAGGAAACTTTTAGACAATCTCTCCTTCCTCAAATAGTAATGATGTACAATTTTAAATTGAATCAGTGCATGACAGCACAAATCGAAGAAGAGTTAACCAACTTCAGAATCCATGTCCAGTCCTCCATCAAAAAAGTCAAATTAATTTCCAATCTTGTTTAATCTTAAATAAAGGACACTTATCCCATTGTGATAGTAATTTATAAATTCTTCCAATGGAACCCTTCATCAAAGGGTTCATACTCGTAATAGTACCTAACAAACCGGCATTCAATATGTAAGGAAAATTAGTTAAATGTTTTTGTAAGAAATGTCTAACTTAAAGGTATTGTAAAAAGTGTGAGTACGAAAGAGAATATTTATCAACTAATTGTCTATCTTCTTTAAATAGATCCAAAAAAGAATTAATACCTTTATTTTCCAAAGTAAAAAAATTGGATCACTCAAAGAATGCTTTAAAAAATTATAATAAATTAAACTACAAAGTTTACATTTTTTAAGATTAAAAAATTACAGAACTGGAGCCAAATTTGTAAAGAATACTTAATCACAGGATATAAATTTAAATTAGCAACTTTAGCTAATTGTATAGCCAATTGTAAAGCAGCTCCAAATAACGAGGTTAAATAAAACTGTTTCACAGCTTTCAATTCCAAATCTACCCAAATTGGCCGTTCCTTCTTATCAACCCAGTGTAACCAAAAGGACATATATGGCACATTAACAGCCCAGTAATACATTCTTAAATTAGGTGAAGTAAGACCTCCATCCTTTTTCAATTTTTGTAAGTGACATTTACTAATTCTTGGTCTCTTATCATTCCATATAAAAGATGAGATAATAGAATCAATCCGATCAAAAAAACATCTTCCTCAAAAAAACAGGAATATTCTGAAATAAATATAACATTTTTGGTAAAATTAGCATTTTGACTACATGGATGTGACCAACAAGTGAAAATGTAAGTGGGTTCCAACCACTAAATAAATACTTCATAGAATCTACTCAGGGAACAAAATTAGCTTTGTAAAGATCCTTATTTTTTTTAGAGATTATAACGCATAAATATCTAAGAGAATCCATAATGTTGAAAGGAGTATTACCATATATAGAAACAGATTCATTTAAAGGAAACAGTTCATTTTTATTAAAATTTATTTTATATCCAGAAAAATCTCCAAATTCATTAAATAATTTTAGCAAGGCAGGGAGATTCCTCGGGATTAGATACATAAACCAGAAAATCGTCAGCATAAAGAGAAATCTCATTCACAAGAATCCCATGAATATGTTTAGCTACACGAAGAGTGATACCAAGGGATTCTAATTTTAAGTTAAATAACAAAGGACTTAATAGACAACTTTGTCTTGTCCTCCATGAAAACTGAAAAAAGAGATCTATAATTATTAGTAATAACAGAGGCAATAGGAGTTTTATATATCATTCTAATCCAATTATTTAAATTAACACCAAAACCAAATTTCTCTAAAACATTAAATAAATATTTCCATGCAACTCGATCGAACGCTTTTTCAGCATCGAAAGAGATGACACATTGTGGAATTTTAAAAGAAGATGGGTATATAATGTTAAATAATCTCCAAACATTTGAAAAGGAATAACGGCCGTTTATAAAGCCTGTTTGATCTTTAAAAATAACTTTACCCAAAAATTTTCCAACCAATTGGCCGTTATCTTTGACAGGATCTGAGCATCAAAATTCAATAATGAAATAGGTCTATATGAGGCACAATCAGAAGGACCTTTATCCTTTTTAAGAATTAAAGCAATAGAAGCGTCTTAAAAAGTAAAGTGTAAATCGCCTTTCACAAAAGAGTCCTTAAACATTTCCTACATATACGGCGAGAGCAATTTTCCAATTTTTTAATAAAATTCTACAGGGTACCCATCAAGTCCAGGGGCCTTACCAGATGGCATTGAAAAAATAGCTTTATGAATTTTGGCTTCAGTAATTTGGGCATCAAGAGTTTTTTGATCCTTAACAGAAATTCGAGGAAAAACAATCTTTTGTAAAAAAAAATCATTTTAGAAGAATCTACTGGAAATTTAGATTTATAAAGTTCAGCATAAAAATCTTGAAAAATCTTATTAATGTCTTCATATTCCCAAGTCAGGGTACCATCTTTCCTACAGATTTTCAAAATTTGCCTTTTGGCTCTGGCCATTTTTAATTGAGATGCAAGCAGTTTGTTATTTTTATCTCAAAACATATAAAATTGACTTTTTAGCTTAAGCAAATAGCCTTCAATAGGATGAGTTAATAATAAATTATATTGTGATTGATGTTCCATCCATTGTTTAAATAAGTCAATATCAGGGGAAATTGCATAAATATTATCTAAGTAACTTGTTTTGTAATCTTATCTAATTCTACTTTAGTGTGTTTTTTCAGGTTAGCAGAAGAAGAAATGATCTGACCACCTTAAAATGCTTTAAATGTATCCCATATGATTAATTTAGATGTACCCCCTATAACATTAAAAAGAAAAAATTATTTTACCTGGTTTTCAATGAAGCTAACAAAGTCTGAATTCTGCAATGATGTCTGAGACAGGCGCCAAGGTGGGTGGGCAAGGATGGCATCATCGAATTCGAAAGACAAACTGAAAGCTGCATGAGCAGATACAGCGATAGTGTCATATTCACAATTCTTAACACTGGGCAAGAAGCAAAGGTCAACTATGATATAATCGTTCCTTGAATATTTTCTATAAACATGTGACAAAAAAGAATATTCTCTATCATCAGGGTGTAAATATCTGCATAATCCAATCAATCCAAAAATCAGTCAAAAAGGTATTAATAAGTAATGCGGAGTGATTTGGAAGTTGCTGGTAGGTTGAGCTCTTGTCAATCAAAGGATTTAAACAACAGTTAAAATCCCCGCCCATTATCAACATACATTCATTTAAATGAGGCAGTACAGCAAATACATTTTTTTAAAAAAGATCATCTAAGTTAGGACCATACAAATTGACCAAAACAGCTATCAATTAAAAATCCACTAAAGAATCTGACTTAATATCCTCTTGAATGAACAAAATACTGGATTTAATAAAAACAGACACTTCTTTAGTTTTACTTTGAGAAGAGAAGTGAAATTGCAAAGTCTTCCACGATCCAAAAAACCTATTTTGATCTCCCGCCTTGATATGCGTCTACTGGGCAAAAATTGTATCAGGTTGAAATCGATTAATGATTTTAAAAGTCTTTTTTCATTTGATCGGATGATTCCAACCATGTACATTCTAACTTATTACATTAATCTGTTTAGATTCCATACTATAATTTTATTCTACTTTACACATACCAATTGGCACATACCAATACGGGATGATCAAAAATGGTGGCGATGGAGAATACAACCACACAGAAAACACACATGCTCCAGAACCACCCAATGGGGAAACAAATCCTCATTCTAACTCCATCCCACTCCCCCCACAGCCCAGAAAAAGCAGGCACCCTATGACAGAAAACACAGCCAAGACTGCTCTGTCTGTCTGAAAAAAAAGATTAAAAAAACTTCTCTATCCCTCCCCCAGTTAAAAAATGAAACCCACTGACCTTGTAAGAGGAACGACAAAGTCTCAACAAAGGAAAATGTTTACATTCCAGCATCTACAAACTATCCCATGTTTATATTTAATCTTTTTTTAAACAAAGAGGACACCAAAAAATTGTTATCTCTTAAAAAGTAAAAAACAGCTCCATCTTAAACTTAACATTAAATCCCCCAAAAAAGCTTTAAATTCAGTTATAAGATGCAATAATATTCATTATATAAAAAACATACTAATATATTGAAAAGAATTTAAAAAATAAGCAGTTATTAAAATCTAAAACATATTACCTAGAGAAACCAAGCATAGTGTTTAATAACAGATCAACACAATCTTTAAAACTAATAGTATACAAATAATTGAAACCTCCGCTAAGTATATATAAGAGAAGGAAATAGCCCCATTAGTAGGAAAAACTACCAGTTAGTTAATTAAGAAAAAAAAACACAAAAAATATCAAACCAGATATTAGGTTAAAGGAGTAAGTCCTTTTATGTTCTTTTTCTCCATCGAATGTCCAAATAACCATTTAAACAGTCATACTTGAACCATAAATCTTCTTACCAAAAACAACAATGGTATGCAATAATAAACAAGTCCCCTAATCTTCTTTTAATAGTCTCTCAATGAAATGTCCAAGTAGCCTTCATAAATCTTCTTTCCGAAATGTTATTATGCAGATAATATGCCAGACAGTTCAATCGGCAGTCACAGCAGGTATAGTTTAAACAAACGGCAGGGCAACTTTAGGATCACAAAATGTACGAGGAGGAGAATCAGGAGGAAAAACTTTAATCCTTGTTGGGTGACGCAAGGAAGGAAACAATTTCTTATCATATGCATGTTTCATTACCAGAGCAAATTTTAATCTTTGTTCAATTACCTCCTTAGAAAAATCTTCATAAAAACCGAGCTCAGATGTCTCAAATCTAAAAACTCTGTTTTCTTGCCTGTCACATTATTTGACCTTTAATCCTAAAATAATGAGAACAAACCAGAACAGCCCTTGGTTTATTTGGATCTTGAGATCTCGAAGTAAAAGTTCTGTCTGCTCTTTCTACAGTAGGCGGCTGTGATAATATAGAAGGAAATAAGGTATGAAAAAGCTTACCCATGTAAGCAGTTAAATCTCCATTTTCAACTCCTTCTGCAGCCCAACAATTTGTATACTCCTTCGGCGAGACCTAGTTTCCAGGTCTATAATCTTATTTCGATATCATTCCAAACGAGTTTTACTTTATTTTACTTTCAAGCAATTTTTGCTTAATTATCTTCAATTCCTCTTTGTGTGTAGTGACTTGAGCTTCCAGATCCTTAAGTTTTCCCAGAAATGACATCATTTCATTACTATTCTTTTCAAGTTCGTCTTTAAATGAACTGTGTCCAAGCCATATCTTCAGCCCACAATGGCATTTCATCAGATCCTTCCTTTTGCATCTTTCCTTTCCCGTTGCCTTTATCACTAGGTTCAGACAAGTATTTCCCACTCCTCAAAGACATATGGTTCCCCTTCAAGAATCAGCAACTGAAGATAGTAAATTCAGTTTAAACTAGGGGGAAAGGGACAAAACTAGGAGCAGCTCAGAAACTGCTGTTACTCCATTCACAGACAGGCGCAGCCTCCAGGAGCTATTCAAATCTTGATTGCACAATCCATCTGCCAAAACTACTTGAGCCAAAGCCTCAAAGCTCCACTTCTTCACTGGCCACACTCCACCCCAGTCAATTTTAATCTCCAGTCCCATTAAAGGTGAATATGCAGTAGAAGAAACTCCTCCCATGCCCAGAACTGGGTGTGGTGAGCAGCAGCAATAATTGCAGAGTTCAGCACCGATAGTCACTCTCAAAATAGCTTTAGCAACAGTGATGGACAAATATCCAGCATGCAGCTTATTGAAACTTTCTTCCCAGTGTGAACCCGGTAGTGTGTCACAAGTGTAACATTTTGTGAGATTTCACTGCTAACGTAATGGTCTCTCTGTTATGTTTCACTGCTGAGCTAATGGTTTCTCTGCAGCAGCAATGTTTAGCTTATGACTAGAAATAACAGGATTTTGCTGTGCCTAGCTATCCAATGAGAGAGATATTGTTCTTTCCTGTGAGTCTGGAAGGTAGATTTTTATGGTCTTTTGCCAGGGAGAGATGAGAAGACACGAATGGAAAGAAAGGGCCCTTTTACTTTTCTTTGTTTCCTTTACTAATCCTATAGTCAAAATAAGAATTAAATAGCTCAATTGTTTAATCGCATATTGTGTACCATTTGTTATTTTTGGGGTACTGATTTGTAACAGGGGACACATCATGCAGCATTCACACAAACGAGATTGCTTATATTTGGCCAAGCTCAGGGGCTATCACCCCCTATATTAAGTTGCTAGCTGAAGCAAGAGTTACATAAGGTTAAATGACTGAGTGAATCGCTCCCCACATTCACAGCAGGTGAACGGCATCTCCCCACTGTGAACTCAATGATGCACATTTGGTTGGTTTTGCTGACAGAATTACTTCCCAAAGTCTCAGCAGCTGATCGGCCTCTCTCCTGTGTGAACTCGCTTGTGTGTCTGTAGATGAGATGACTGAGTCAATCCCTTCCCACACACTAAGCAGGTAAACGGCCTCTATCCAGTGTGAACTCGCTGATGTACCTTCAGTTGAGATGAACAAGTGAATCCCTGCCCACAGTCTGAGCAGGTGAACGGCCTCTCCCAATGGGAACTTGCTGGTGTGCCATTAGGGTGGATGATCGAATGAATCCCTTCCCACAATCTGAGCAGGTGAACAGCCTCTCCCCAGTGTGAACTCACTGTAGATGAGATGACCGAGTGAATCCCTTCCCGCAGTCTGAGCAGGTGAACGGCCTCTCCCACTGTGAACTTGCTGGTGTGCCATTAGGGTGGCTGATCGAGTGAATCCTTTCCCACAGTCTGAGCAGGTGAACGGCCTCTCCCCAGTGTGAACTGACTGATGTCTCTGTAGATGAGATGACCGAGTGAATCTCTTCCCACAGTTTGAGCAGGTGAAACACTGCTTCCCAGTGTGAACTTGCTGGTGTGCCATTAGGATGGATGACTGAGTGAAGCCCTTCCCACAGTCTGAGCAGGTGAACGGTCTCTCCCCAGTGTGAATTCTCCGATGTACCTTCAGTTTAGATGACTGAGTGAATCCCTTCCAACAGTCTGAGCAGGTGAACGGCTCCTCCCTAGTGTGCACTCTCTGATGTGTTAGTAGGTGAGATGACAGAGCAAATCCCTTTCCACAGTCTGAGCAGGTGAACGACCGCTCACCAGTGTGAACTCGCTGATGTACCATCAGTTGGGATGAGCAAGTGAATCCCTTCCCACAGACTGAGCAGGTGAACGGTCTCTCTCCAGTGTGAACTCGCTGATGTACCTTCAGTTCAGATGACAGAGCAAATCCCTTCCCACACACTGAGCAGGTGAATGGCACCTATCCAGTGTGAACTCGCTGATGTACCTTCAGTTGAGACGAAGAAGTGAATCCTTTCCCACAGTCTGAGCAAGTGAATGGCCTCTCGCCAGTGTGAACTCGCTGATGTACTTTCAGTTCAGATGACTGAATGAATCCCTTCCCACACACTGGGCAGGTGAACGGCCGGTCGCCAGTGTGAACTGACTGGTGGCTCAGTAGGTGAGATGATTTAGTGAATCCCTTCCCACACACTGAGCAGGTGAATGGCCTCTCTCCAGTGTGAACTCGCTGATGTACCTTCAGTTCAGATGATTGAGTGAATCCCTTCCCACAGTCTGAGCAGGTGAATGGCCTCTCTCCAGTGTGAACTGACTGGTGGCTCAGAAGGTGAGATGATTTACTGAATCCCTTCCCACACACTGAGCAGGTGAATGGCCTCTCTCCAGTGTGAACTCGCTGATGTACCTTCAGTTCAGATGACTGAGTGAATCCCTTCCCACACTCTGAACAGGTGAACGGCCTCTCTCCAGTGTGAACTCGCTGATGTACCTTCAGTTGGGATGAGCAAGTGAATCCCTTCGCACAGTCCGAGCAGGTGAATGGCCTCTCCCCAGTGTGAACTCGCTGATGTACCTTCAGTTTGGACGAAGAAGTGAATCCCTTTCCACACTCTGAACAGGTGAACGGCCTCTCTCCAGTGTGAACTAGCTGATGCACCTTCAGTTGGGATGAGTAAGTGAATCCCTTCCCACAGTCTGAGCAGGTGAACGGCCTCTCCCCAGTGTGAACTCGCAGATGTAACTTCAGTTGGGACAAAGAAATGAATCCCTTCCCACAGACTGAGCAGGTGAACGGCCACTCCCTAGTATGAACTCGCTGATGTACCTTCAGATTAGATGACTGAGTGAATCCCTTCCCACAGTCTGAGCAGGTGAACGGCCGCTCGCCAGTGTGAACTGACTGGTGGCTCAGTAGGTGAGATGATTTAGTGAATCCCTTCCCACAGACTGAGCAGGTGAACGGCCTCTCTCCAGTGTGAACTCGCTGATGTACCTTCAGTTGGGATGAGTAAGTGAATCCCTTCCCACAGTCCAAGCAGGTGAACGGCCTCTCCCCAGTGTGAATTCTCTGATGTACCTTCAGTTGGGATGAAGAAGTGAATCCCTTCCCACAGTCTGAGCAGGTGAACGGCCTCTCCCCAGTGTGAACAGGCCTGTGAAACTGTAGGTGGGATGATTGAGTGAATGCCTTCCCACAGACTGAGCAGGTGAATGGCCTCTCTCCAGTGTGAACTCGCTGATGTATCTTCAGTTTAGATGAGCAAGTGAATCCCTTCCCACAGTCTGAGCAGGTGAACGGCCGCTCACCAGTGTGAACTGACTGGTGTCTCAGTAGGTGAGATGATACAGTGAATCCCTTCCCACAGACTGAGCAGGTGAACGGCCTCTCTCCAGTGTGAACTTGATGGTGTGCCATTTGGTCAGATGATCGAGTGAATCATTCCCCACAAATTCAGCAAATGACCAGCCTCTGCCCATTGTGAACTGACTGGTGTCCACAAGTGGGATAACTGACTGAATCCCTTCTCACACTTACAACAGGTGAATGGCCTTGTCCGGTGTGAACTTGCTGATGTACCTTCAGTTGAAATGACCAAGTGAATCCGTTCCCACTGTCTGAGCAGGTGAATGCGTTCCCCCCGTGTAAAATGCCAGTTGGTCTGATGACCGAGTGAATCCCTTGCTCCTCTTCTTAAATATCTGGACAGAGACAGCAAAACTGGTGTGTTGTGTTTGAGATTCCCATTGACAAATTCCTTGTCATATTTAACCTGTAAAAAGATTTACAAAATCGATCAATGGGTGTGGGACAACATTTCAGATGAGATCACTTGAGTTGGCAAGGTGTGAGCTGACATCACACTGTTACAGTGAAGTTCAACCCAAGTTGGAGAGAGAAATCATCTTCTAACTGGGCACAGTGCTGGTATCTGGAATGCCAATCAAACACTCTGATGCTCTTCCTGTCTCTATAACATAGGGGCAGTTCTGCCATCTCCAACCTGTGATCTGGCTTAGTTGTCTCTCTCCATTGGTATTATTCCCTGTTCCCAATGAGCTGCATGGGTGCCTGGTCCCACAGGAACTGAAACACTCTCTGTGTAAAAAAAACTTACCCCTGACATCCCCTCGGAATCTATTTCAAAGCACCTTAAAACTATGCCCCCTTGTGTTAGCCATTTCAGCCCTGGGAAAGAAACCTCTGACTATCCACACAATCAATGCCCCTCATCAACTTATCCACCTAAAAAAAAGGCTCTAAACATAAACAAGGAAATTATACATTGCTTTGAGGATTTATTAGAAGTCTACAAAACTATGAGGGAAACGATAGGTTAAATGCAAGCAGCTCTTTCCACTGAGGTTGGGTGGGATGACAACCAGAGGTCGTGGGTAAGTGGGGGAGGTGAAAATTTAACGAGAGCATGTGGAAAAGCCATTCACTGAAATGGTCGCGAGAGTGTGGAATGAGATGCCAGCACAAGTGATGAATGTGAGCTCGGTTTCACCATTTAAAAGAAGTTTGGATGGGAGCCTGGATGGTAGGAGTATGGAGGACGATGGTCCCAGTGCAGGTAGATGCATTAGACAGCTTAAATGTTTTTTTGGCATTGACTATATGCGCCAAATAGCCTGTTTTTGTGCTGAACTTCTCCATGTTTCTATGATGGAGAAGCTGGTCTAACTTGCTTCGAAGGGAAAACAAGTAGGAGTGACAATGGAACAGCAAACTACCTGCGTCTCAATATCACCAAGACCAAGGAGATGGTGGTGGACTTTAGGAGATCTAGGCCTCATATGGAGCCAGTGATCATTAATGGAGAATGTGTGGAGCAGGTTAAGACCTACAAGTATCTGGGAGTACAGTTCGACGAGAAGCTAGACTGGACTGCCAACACAGATGCCTTGTGCAGGAAGGCACAGAGTCGACTGTACTTCCTTAGAAGGTTGGCATCATTCAATGTTTGTAGTGAGATGCTGAAGATGTTCTATAGGTCAGTTGTGGAGAGCGCCCTCTTCTTTGTGGTGGCGTGTTGGGGAGGCAGCATTAAGAAGAGGGACGCCTCACGTCTTAATAAGCTGGTAAGGAAGGCGGGCTCTGTCGTGGGCAAAGTACTGGAGAGTATAACATCGGTAGCAGAGCGAAGGGTGCTGAGTAGGCTACGGTCAATTATGGAAAACTCTGAACATCCTCTACATAGCACCATCCAGAGACAGAGAAGCAGTTTCAGCGACAGGTTGCTATCGATGCAATGCTCCTCAGACAGGATGAAGAGATCAATACTCCCCAATGCCATTCGGCTTTACAATTCAACCGCCAGGAGTAAGATATGTTAAGGTTCCGGGGTTAGGACTCAATGTATTTAAGTAAACTACTTAAGAAATTTTTAAAAGCTATTATTAATGCTTTTTGAGAGGGTGATTTTAGATGCATATCATATTTTTACTGAGTTAAATATTGTATGTAATTAGTTTTGCTACAATAAGTGTATGGGACATTGGAAAAAAAATGTTGAATTTCCCCATGGGGATGAATAAAGTATCTATCTATCTATCAACTCAGGAGTTGAGCGATCGATACTTACGAAAAAAGTGGAAGCATTGGAAAGGCAGGAGGACACAACCATGGCTGAAATGAGAAGCCAAAGAGAGGGCAAACAAAAGAGCAAAAACTATTGGGAAGCTTTTAGGAACCAACAGAAGACGACTAAAAAAAAAAGTCAGATGAGCTCAGGAATTGGAATGATGATTAATGAGTCAGTCGTTAATGAGTCTTGGCAGCACCCAACAGTCTGATGCATTTAGAGGAACAAAATATCCGGGGCCTCAATATCTCTTGAGAACCAAGGTTCCCTGCACCAGTTACCTTTCAACTTTTATTTTGACTGGCACATACAAACTCCACACCCTCAAAATTTCACTTCTGAAGGCCTCCCACTTACCAAGTACTCCTTTGCCAGAAAACAGCCTGTCCCAAACCACACTTGTCAGATCCTTTCTGATACCATCAAAATTGACCTTTCTCCAATTGAGAATATCAACCCGTGGTCCAGACCTCTCTTTTTCCATATTTACTTTTGAATCTCATGGCATTAGGATCACTAATTTCAGTCATCAGCCCTGGATCATTTCCTAACAGCTTATTGAACACTTTACGTCAGGAATTCAACGTCCTGATTATGGGGACATTTGACAAACTCTACCCCATTTTGTCCTTTCACAGTGTGGGAATCCCAGTCAATATCTGGGAAGTTAAAATCACCAACTGAATCAACCTTTGTTTCTTGGCATGGTCTGTGATCTCTCTACAAATTTGTTCCTCTAAATCTCTCAGACTGTTGGGTGCAACCAAGTCCCAGTGATGGCTACAATATCATAATTCCCTGTCCTGTGCTCATCTTGCTTTCCTACGATGCTTCTTGCATTGTGATATACACAGATCAGCACTTTCATCGCACCATGCTCAACCATTTGATTGCTGACTCTATCTGAGGTCTGAACAACATCTGACTGGTGTCAAGAAAACAACCTCTCAATCATTGTCACAAAACCAAAGGAGCTAATTGTGGATGACAAAAGGAATGGAGACAGGCTAAACCGTATTGGCATCAATGAATCTGGGGTTGAGAGGGTCACCAAGGATCTGACATGGTCTGTATATACTAGCTGTGTTGTGATAAAAACACAACAGCACCTCTTTCACCTCAGACGGTTGAAGTTTGGGATGGGGACCCAAATCCTAAGGACTTTCTACAGGAACACAAATGAGAGCATCCTGACTGGCTGAATCACTGCCTGGTAAACTGCACGTTCCTTAATTGCAGGAACCTACAGAGAGGGGCGCGCACAGCCCAGCACATCTCTAGATGTGAACTTCCCACTATTCAGGACATTTGCAGAGGCAGGTGTGATAAAAGGGCCCGGAGGATATTGAGGACCCAATTCACCACAACCACAAACTGATCCTGCTGCTACCATCCAGGAAACGGTCCCACAGCAAAAGGACCAACGGGCTCCGGGACAACATCTTCCACCAGGCCATCAGACGGATTAATTGATTTCTATGTCTTATTGACTGCCCTATCTACATACTATTTGTTATAAATTACTATAAATTACACATTTAGACAGAGACGTAACGTGAAGATTTCTACTACTCATGTAGATGCAGAATGTATGTAATAAATTCAGTTCACCCTCTCCACTGTCTGTTCTGTCATTCTGGCTCCCGTTCCCCCTACAACTTACTTTAACCCCATCACACCCCCACCCCCACACACTAGTTCTAGCAAGCCTTACCACTAGGATATTATATCCTTTTTGTTCTGTTCCCATAACTAACGAATCCCCTATCAGCCCTTTGACTTTCCTCTGCTAATAATCCCCAACAGTTTCTAAAGTGGTCCATCTGTTGTTGTGTGGGATGGTCACAAGAGTATTTTGTGAGGGATGTTTAACCTCATCCCTTTCCTTTCCTGTGTCCTGTACCTTGGGTGTAACTCACCTCACTTCATGTCATATCTATCACCCCCTCCAACTCCTGGATGATCCAGAATTCATCCATTTCAAGTTCCAACTCTTTGAAGTGCAGGGTTACAAGCTGCAGCTGGATGCACATCTGGTAGGTGAGGGCATCAAGGACAATGGAGGTCTCCCCACCTTCCCACCAATGTCCCCTCTGACTTGTAATGACCAGTGGGCACATAAATCTCGTAATGTGCATTTTTTACCCAGTGACAACATGTGCACAGTGTACTTTATATAGAGAGGTATTCATTTTCACAGCTAGCAAAGCATTGTCCATAAGAACTTTGATCTCTGAGTTAGATCAAGTTCACCTGCACTCTCACACAACCTGTGTAACAGGCCTGTAACGGGTAATGAAGGATTTTCTCTCCAGAGCTTTTGCACTTTGTCCATATGCGGTTTGCTTGCTAAATTACACTTTAAAATGCCAAATTTCCAAATATCACTCCACTTCTTCACACTTCTAAATTCTCCGGCAACTTCTGCATCGCCACAATACACACAGGTAACATGAGTATTTCCCCTGAGCACTCCTGAGGAATTGAGGATATATAACAAAATCATTTTGAACCTCTGTAACCTCTGGCTAAAAGAATAATTGGGACTGAATAGGAATTTCTGAACTTAAGTAAACTCTGTCTTCAGCGGTTAACTAAGACAGGCTCATTCCCAGTTCTCTGTGGCTTGCAGAGAGACACACTGAGAGCTGATAACATTATACATTGTACCCTTATTAGTTGATAACATTATACATTGTACCCTTATTTGAGTAAAGGGAGGAGGACTCGCTGAAAAGGACAGGAATGAACATCTGTCTGTAACTAAGTCAGGGCCTTGCAAAGGGAATAACTGATAAGGACAGAACAGTACGTGCATCTGCAATTAAAACCTTCATTTAGTGAACTCTCTTATCTAAGTAATTAAGTTTTGCACCAACAGACTTGGTGAGCAAATCAGTTCAAATAACATCTTGCAAATAGTAATGTATGGGGCTTACTATGTATAAATACACGACTGTAACCTGACTGAGTCAGTCCACTTGTCAGATGGTGGCAGTGCTTACGTGCCTTCCCTTTGACAACTGGGTCTCAAACTCCTACAGGAGAATGCGCAATAAACTGTGGTGACGATAGCTGGTCTCCCGTGTTTTATTCAGATTCACTTTAACATTTGGCGTCATGAACAGGATCCCAATATAGGGAGTGCCAAACAAACGGGCTGAGTAAGCAGCTGGACCACTCTGGGGACTGCGGAGACCGACCAGACACCCAATAGGTATTTTGTCATTCTCCGTTAATTCCTTTCGAGGTACAGTCCCTCGCCCAAGCTGATCGCATACCTTGACGGGATCGGGAAAGAATCTGTTGGGAGACTCGTATAAGGTGGGCAAAATTTTACTGAGGAGGCAGATGGGCCAGGTAAATTTTAGTAAGTGGGCAGGAGGTGGTCCCAGGTAAATTTATCAATTTAACTGGAGGTGCCAGCCGTGTAAATTTATCTGATTGTTAATTGAGCAGAAGGCTTTGTGCCGGGTAAAGAACAGAGGTCAATTGCAGTCGAGTGATATGAGTGGGACAAGAGCAGACAAACACAATATGTGTGAGAGTTTTCCAGACAAGGAAAAAGATTTGCAAATGTTGAGTGCAGCACTGAATAATAAATTGGGGAACAAAATCTGGCCACTGGGGGGGAACCTGGGATATTACCTCATGAGAACAAGCAGTAAATTTGCTAAGGAAAAGGAACTGTGGAAAGAAGTGGAAATTACTGAAAAGGGAATGGAAGGATAAGGCAGATGCAAAGTGGAACAGTACAGTATTAGCAAGTTGGTGGAATAATGCATGTGATAAAGGGATAGAGGTATGCACTGCAGAAGGAACGCCAAAGGTTGGGAGAGGCTAACAGCGGAGCATGAATGGGTGGATGGGCGCCGAAAACGAGAGCAGGGAAAACAACGTAAGCAAACCAAAGCCGGCCTAGATAGGACAGCAGGGCTGGAAAGTCAGTCTGAAGTTCTAACTGATAGGGAAACAATGGATCCCGAACCCACGTCCGGCATACCGACCCTGTTTGAGGACAGTGACTGTGATGCTGAGTGCATAATGCGACTCCACAAGATTTATTCGCTCTGCTGCATGATTCTCTCAGCTGATGAGGGGTGGAAACGGAAGGCAGAACTGAGATACCAAACCAATCTGGAGTTACAGGCGGGAATCCATAATGAGAATGAACAGACAGACCAGATTATTCAAGCCTTGGAAAGGGCTCTCCAGCAACCTGCAAACATCACCAAAGTACATCAAAGCAAACCTAAGCCTGGAGAATCGGGACCAGTCTATTGGGAGCGATTTATGGCCTGCTAGAGCACTTTCACAGGAGACCGAGTCTTTAATGATGGGAATCCGTTCCCCAGTTTAAAGCCTTACTGCATCATCACGTGATGACGTAGGGTCGAGACGTTGGAAATCCAGCTCCCTCGTAAAAAGTAATGAAATAGAGTTTAAATGAAGAAGAGTCAAATAATATCTATTAGAAATTACTTATAACCAACTCGGGAATATCTTTTGATATGGCTCCTAAACTGAAACAGAAGAAAGCTATTACTTCGAAGACTGCGCAAATTGGTGGGGAAAAAGGCCTAACCGCTTCGGTGAAGCATCAGAATCAAGTTGGATCTCCTCCCGGCGAAGTGCACAATACTTCTGATGATGAAGGGAAGGAAGATGTAGCAATGTCGGCGGTCTCTAAGAAGAAACGGAAGGAACGCATGCGCGGAAGTATCTATGGGAAGATGTCAACAGAACTACAAAGCCTAACTACGGCTGGAAGTGAAATTGGATCGGAATCGGAAGGGGACACGGACTCTTTGGGAAATTCGAAGGAGGAAGAAAAGGAAAAGAAGAAAGAGATTAAAGGAGACATAAAAGATATCCTGAGATATATAATGAATGAATTAAAATCTATAAGAGTAGATATGATGAAAGAATCAACAGTTACAAGAACAGATATGACGAAGGAATTAAGAGCTATAAGAATAGATATAAGAAAAAATGGATGCACTTGAGAACCCTAGTAGACAAAATAATATTAAAATTTTTGGTCTTATAGAAGGTACAGAGGGAGAAAATCCAATAAAATTCTTTCAAGATTGGATTCCGAAAATTTTGGAAATGGAAGAAGGAAGTCAAGTAATTGAAATTGAAAGAGCACATAGAGCTTTAAGACCAAGATCTCAACAAGATCAAAATCAAAGATCAATTTTGATAAAATGCTTAAGGTATCAAGATAAAGAAATGATCTTGAAGGCAGCTACTCAGGGTGCCAAAGAGAGAAAAGGGCCATTGATAATAAAAGGGAAAAGAGTTTTTTTTTAACCCAGATATAAGTTACGATCTTCTGAAGAGGCGGAAAGAATTTAATCCAGTGAAAAAATCTTTATGGGAAAAGGGTTATAAATTTTTATTGAGCTACCCAGCAAAATTGATAATTTTTCTGGAAAATGGAGAAAGAAGTTTTTTTGTTGACTACCGGAAAGCGGAGAAATTTGTACAAGAACTACCCGATGTTCATGAAGAGGACTAATGAATTATAGAAATGAAATGGACTTATGATGAAAATTGAAATAAGGTTGGACTTGATGTACATTTATAAAGAAAAAATAGTTGAAGAGAATTAATTGGGAGTGGAGATATTAATTATTTTCTTTTTTTTTCTTCATTAATATATATATATATGTTTTATTTATTTCTTTTTGCGGGGGAGCTGGAGGAGATCCTGATCGATGGCTGCGAGTTTCACGTGTACAATCATGGCGATTGCCATGACCCGTAAAATGGGGGGGGCAATGCTGTGTTCTTTTTATTCGCAACATTAGTTGGGGGTATTTTGTTTTTTTTTCTTATATATTAGTTATCTTTTTTATATCTTTCTTCTTTTCTGCCTGGATGGTTGGGGAGAGACTCATAACAACATGGAGAATTTTAAAGAGTTCCCAAGGTATTATGAATGACTAATTTGCTTAATTTATTAAGTTCTAATGTTAATGGAATTAATGGACCTGTGAAAAGAAAGAGAGTTTTAATATATATTAAGAAAATGAAAGGAGATATAGCTTTTTTACAAGAAATGCATTTAACAGAAACAGAACATAAGAAATTAAAGAGAGATTGTATTGGAAGTGTTATTGCAGCTTCATTTAATTCAAAATCGAGAGGAGATGCAATTTTGATTAATAAGTCTTTACCAATTAAAATACAAAATGTAATAATTGATTCTGGGGGGAGATATGTAATTATACATAGTCAAATTTTTTCAGAATTACGGACTTTTATGAATATTTATGCACCAAATGAAAATGATACAAAATTTATACAAGAAGTCTTTTTGAAATTGGCTGATGCACATGATAAAATATTAATAGGTGGAGATTTTAATTTTTGTTTGGATCCAGTTTTGGATAGGTCAACCAAAGTTGCTACAAAATCAAAAGTAACAAAATTAACTTTATCATTAATGAAAGAATTAAACCTGATTGATATATGGAGAAAAATGAATCCAAGAGAGAGAGATTATTCATTTTATTCAAATAGACATAAAACTTATTCAAGGATTGATTTTTTTTATTATCAAAAAATATTCAAGATAGAGTGAAAAGTGTGGAATATAAAGCAAGAATATTGTCAGATCATTCTCCCTTGATAATGACAATGATAATGATGGATAAGGAGGAATCGATTTATAGATGGAGATTTAATTCAATTTTATTAAAACATCAAGATTTTTGTGATTTTATGAAAAAACAAATTTAGTTGTTTTTGGATACAAATTTACATTCAGTAGAGGATAAAATTGTATTATGGGAAGCGATGAAAGCATATTTAAGGGGTCAGATTATAAGTTATACATCTAAAATCAAGAAGGAATATGCAGCAGAAATAGATCATTTGGAAAAAGATATTATAAAGTTAGAAAAAGAATCTCAAAGACACATGACAGAAGAAAAACGAAGACAACTTGTTAACAAAAAATTACAATATAATACACTTCAGACATATCGTACAGAAAAAGTAATTTTGAGAACTAAACAGAAATATTATGAACTAGGTGAAAGATCACATAAAATTCTTGCTTGGCAGTTGAAAACAGAACAGGTTTCTAAAACAATAAATGTGATTAGAACAAGTGTAAATAAGGTTACTTATAAGCCTTTAGAAATTAATGAAACTTTAAAAAAAAATTATACTGAACTATATCAATCAGAATCAAAAAATAAGATTACTGAGATAGATAAATTTTTATCACAAATAACCCTTCCAAAATTAAATTTTGAAGAACAGAAAGGATTAGATATGCCTTTTACATTAAAAGAGGTTGAAGAAGCTTTAGGTTCACTTCACAGTAATAAATCTCCAGGGGAAGATGGTTTTCCTCCTGAGTTTTATAAAAAATTTAAAGATTTATTAATTCCTCCTTTTATGGAATTAATATATCAAGTGGAAAGAATGCATAAACTCCCACAATCCTTTTTAACAGCGATCATAACTGTACTGCCAAAAAAAGATAGAGAACCTTTAAAACCAGCATCATATAGGCCTAATTCTTTGTTGAATACAGATTATAAAATAATAGCAAAAATTTTATCTAATAGAATATCTAAATACTTACCAAAATTAATACATATGGACCAAACAGGTTTTTATTAAAAATAGACAATCAATGGATAATATAACCTGGTTAATTAGTATAATTCATTTGGCACAAAAAAGAGAGGAAATGAGTGTGGCAGTTGCTTTGGATGCAGAAAAAGCATTTGATAGATTGGAATGGGATTTTTTATTTAAGGTATTGGAAAAATATGAATTAGGAAAATCTTTTATACAATGGATTAAAATTCTAAATACTAATCCTCAAGCTAAATTAGTTACAAATGGTCAGATTACAACACCATTTTGTTTAACAAGGTCAACTAGACAAGGCTGCCCCTTATCACCTGCTTTATTTGTATTGGCAATAGAACCATTAGTTGAATTAATTAGAACAGATTCAGATATTGAGGGCTTTAGGGTTAATCAAGAAGAATATAAGATTAACTTATTTGCTGATGATGTTTTGATTTACTTAACAAACCCATTGCAATCTTTGCAAAGATTATCTTTTAGATTGGAAGAATATGGGGAAGTATCGGGTTATAAAGTAAATTGGGATAAAAGTGAAATTTTACCCCTTACCAATGGAAATTATAATCAATGCCGATTAGCAACTCAATTTCGATGGTCAATAAATGGGATAAAATATTTAGGTATTAGATTTAATAATGATGTAAAAAAATTATATAAACAAAATTATTTGCCATTATTAAAAACAATAAAAGGGGATCTTGATAAATGGATGATATTACCAATAACATTAATAGGTAGAGTTAATGTTGTAAAAATGAATATATTTCCTAGATTGCAATATTTATTTCAAACTCTACCAATACAATTACCTCAGAAGTTTTTTCAAGAACTGAATAAATATGTAAGGAAATTTCTTTGGAAAGGAAAGATGTCAAGAATATCATTGGAAAAATTGACATGTAAATTTGATTTAGGAGGGTTACAACTTTGAAACTTTAAGAATTATTATAAAGCAAATCAACTTAGATTTATTGCGTCTTTTTTTGATGAAGAAAAACGGGCATGGATTAGAATAAAATTAGATAAGATAGGAGAAAATACACCAGAAGATTTTATATATAAATGGGAATCCAAATGGATACGGGGAAAAAAAGAATCTCCTATATTAAGACATTTGATTGATTTATGGAATAAGGTAAATATGGATGATGAGATAAAGAAATCTTTATTAGCAAAAAGGACTTTAATTCAAAATAGGCTTATTCCTTTCACAATGGATAATAAACGTTTACATAATTGGTTTCAAAAGGGGATTAAATATATAGGTGACTGTTTTGAAGGAGGTATATTGATGTCGTTTGATCAATTAAAAAATAAATATAAAATATCAAATAACACTCTCTTCTGTTATTTTCAATTAAAAGCTTATTTACGAGAAAAACTGGGACAAACAATGTTGATACCAAAACCTAGTGAAATAGAAATATTAATTCAGAAAGGAAAAATTAAAAAATTTACATCTTGTGTGTATAATTTGATTCAAAAGCAGACAATTAAATTAGGAATTCATAAATCAAGACAAAAATGGGAATCTGATCTGAATGTTAAAATTGATGGGAAAAAATTGGTCAAGATTATGTTCTGATAGTATGAGAAATACAATAAATGTTCGACTTAGATTAATACAATATAATTTTTTACATCAATTATATATAACACCACAGAAAATAAATAGATTAAATTCAAATATGTCTGACCAATGTTTTCGATGTAAACAAGAAATTGGTACTTTTTTACATTCTACTTGGTCTTGTTCTAAAATTCAACCATTTTGGATTAATTTAAGATTTTTATTTGAACAAATTATTGGAGTACAACTTCCACATAGTCCATTGCTATTTTTATTAGGAGACATTGAAGGGACAATAACGAAATTTAAATTGAATAAGTGTCAGAAAAAATTTATAAAAATTGCTTTGGCAGTAGCCAATAAAGTTATTGCAGTTACTTGGAAATCTGATTTAAATTTAACTATGGATCATTGGAATAATGAAATATATAGTTGTATTCCATTTGAAAAAATTACGTATAATTTAAGAAATGAATATGAAATATTTTTGAAAATTTGGTCACCATACTTACGAAAGATAGGATTAGATACATAGGTCCTTTGAAGATAAAATTATAGTAATTGGGGAAAGTGAAAATAAATATCAAAATTATTTTGAACTCCATGGAACATGTGGGGATCCTCCGATATCCAGGCAATCTTTCTTCTCTTTTCTTTCTTTCTTTTTTTTTCTTTAGATAAGGATTAAGGGGGGAGGGTTAAGGGGAGGGGGGAGGGTTAATATCACTTTTCTTACCATTTCATTATTACATTTATTCTTGTAATTTCTAAAATTCTATAAATAAATAATATTTAAAAAAAGCCTTACTGCTCCAATGCTTACCAATTAAGTTAGCCAACATGATTAAAACAAATAATATGGATTGACCTGACAAAGACCGAAATGGAATGTGACGAGCTTTGACCCGACTTTCGAATCCCGATCGACCCCGAAGGGAACTAATATTAAAGGTAAATATGCTCAGCGGGAAGAAGGACGCGAGCAGGCTATATCTGGGGATCAGAAATGGGAACAAAATCCTAGCAAGGGACAGGTGGGGACAACAGCCCGTTTAGAAATTGACAAACAAGGATGCTTCCAACCATGAGTATCACCCCTCAGGAAGAGCCCAAAGTAATATTGCAGTAATATTTCCACTCTCGATCAGGAAATGGTATCAGAAAATGGAAAACAGCTATCAGACAATCGGTCTGTCTGGGTTCAAAGGCAGGGCACATACGTATTCACGTACCCAGCCACTGCAGGTGGAATTCCAGGGGAACCAGTGTGAAGTTTCATTTACAGTCACCACCAGTCGGGGTGTAATCTAGCAGAGAGAGACTTGCTCTGTCCGTTGGAAGTCGAGATTCTCTGCGTGGACAAGGATATCACCCTGGGACTAGTGAACAACCGACAGCTTCCCCAATTACTGGCACCCCCCCCCCCCCAGTGGTGGGCACTTAATCTGGATTCCACTGCGTTTGAACCCCTTCTCCCAGCGGCTGACACTCATGTGACTCTGTGCTATGACCCTCCAGGGTGCTCAACTGAGGAAAGCCAATATTATGCACCCCTCGAGGGACAGAAGTTCCCAGTCACGGTGACTGGAGAGATTAAAGGAAAAGAGGTCAGCGCATTACTGCCTGAAGTTCCGGATTTCCTTTGGCGACAGACAGGACTGGTGCTTCCCTATATCACTGTCTGGGTTTGCCCTGGGTTAAAGCCAAAGAGCCCAGAGTTCAATTCAGAAGGTTCAAAGGAACATCTAAACAAGCCTGATGTATTTTGGAAACAAGTCCTGTGGACTGATGAAGTTAAAATAGAACTCTTTGATGGCAATGAGAAAAGGTATGTTTGGAGAAAAAAAGGTGCAGAATTTCATGAGAAGAACACCTCTCTAACTGGTAAGCACGGGGATGGCTTTTGGCTTGTGTTGCAGCCAGTGGTAGAGGGAAGAATGAATTCAATTAAATACTAGCAAATTCTGGATGTAAACATCAAACTGTAAAAAAGCCGAAGATGAAAAGAGGATGGCTTCTACAACAAGATAATGATCCTAAACATAACTCAAACTCCACAATGCACCACCTCATGAGGTGCAAGCTGAAGGTTTTGCCAAGGCAAATAGCAGTGCATGCAAGACGGCTCAAGAATCTCACAGAACTAGAAGCCTTTTGCAAGGAAGAATGGGCGAAAATCCCCCAAACAAGAACTGAAAGACTCTTAGCTGGCTACAAAAAGCATTTACAAGCTGTGATACTTGCCAAAGGGGGTGTTACTAGGTGTTGACCATGCAGGGTGCCCAAACTTTTGCTTCAGGCCCTTTGCCTTTTTTGTTATTTTGGAACTGTAAAAGATGGAAATTTAAAAAAAAAGTTTCCTTGCTTAAAATATTACTGAAATGTGTCATCTTTAACTTATGTCTTTTGGAAATCAGTTCAACTTTTACTCGTTTAACTATTCACAGTAACAGAAACTTTGACCGGGGTGCCCAAACTTTTGCATGCCACTGTAATTGAGCAGGCCTCTTTTGAATCGGCTGTCTCTGCCCAGAAGGCTGAGCTGTTTGCTCTGACTCCTGCCTGTATCCTAGCAACAGACTAAAGTGCGAACTTTTACACGGACTCCAGTTATGAACTGACTACGGGGCTTTGGGGATTCCTGACTTCCTCTGGCCACCGCATTAGTAATGCTACCTTTGTGAACAACTTACTCACCGCTCTACAGCTACCTCGAGTTTTGACTATTATTAAATGTGCTGCCCATACTGGGGAATGTGATGAGATGTTCCAGGGTAATGTTAGGGCTGATGCAGCTGCCAAACAGACAGCCTTGAATCTCACACTTTTAGTCCCCTGGGGAACCCAGCAAGCTCCTATTAGATAAAATCTAAGCACGGGTATGCCGGACTTGTGGGAAATACGTAACTAACAGGGGAACGCCCCTGAAGGAGAGAGCAAACTATGGTCCCAAATGGGTTGCCACCTCGAACCTCAGACCGATTTATGGGTGACCCCTGCGTGAAAGGTCTGTGTTCCCTCCGTGTTCTTACCTATTTTGATAGATTATGTACATAATTGTACACACTTGGGCAAGGAGGGGATGGTTAATACATTATTACAACCTTGACTTCCAGAAAGCAGCTGAAAAGCGAGCCAAAGCATGCTTAAATTGTAAAAAAAACAAATGCTGGAAAGGGGATGCCTTGTGGTTCCGGAACTACCCCCTTGCCTGGTGGACCTTTTTCTTGTTTGTAACTTGAGTTTATAGAATTACCTAGAGTACATTGTTATAGGTATTGCTCAGTGATTGTAGATGTATTTAGCAGATGGATTGAAGCTGTTCCTACAACTATTAATACCACTATGACTGTTGTGAACATATTGCTAAAAGAAATAACTCCTCACTATGGACTTCCAGAAATGATAAGCTAGGACAATGGGCCAAAATAAATGAGGAAATCTGTAAAGAACTTGTATAAAACAGCAGTTCCACTGCACCCATCATCTGAAAGCAGCAACATAGTGGAACGAGCCAATGGTACTTTGAAAGATAAGTTGGCAAAACTTAGACAAGAAACTGGATTGACCTGGTTGAAGGTTTTACCCTTAGTCCTATTCCATATGAGAATCATGCCATCAAGTAAGAAATCACCGGCAGAAATTATCTACGGGAAGCCCATGAGAACCCCATGGGGACCCCGACCTTGTTTGCCGCTCCTCCCTGAGCGCTTACCTGCAACATTGGATATGCACACCTTGGGGGAGGAGATGGGAAAATACTTATGCAAATTAACAAAAACTCTCTAAAGCTTGCATTCACAGGTACGACAGGCCTATCGAGAGGACGAACCCCAAACTAAAGGTGACTATTCCACCATCCAGCCTGGAGAATTGTCCTGCTCAAGAACTGGGATGGTAATGTTACGAATGTGATGCAACTCTGAGGGGCCGAAGGGTACAATGTCACCCACTCCTTTTTGAGAATCACAAGATCGCTATTAATTCGGGTCTGAGACCCAGGAAATGAGAGAGAGATGTCCAGAATACACAAGGTTTGGAATGTGTCCTGGCCTCAGCGAAACGGAACCACTGATAACGGCCATTGTCTCTTGGAGAAGGAATTGTGTATTGAGTACTGTACTATTCATTGAAACCCCTCAGGGGACAACCAGAGTGGTCTGGTTGAGGGATTGCATCATCCCAACCTGATTGACATCTGAGACCCCGTGAATAAGGATAAAAGAGGGTCTGGGAAAAAAAACCCTTTAGACCAAGGGTGTTAAACTCATTTTAGGTCACGGGCCGGATTGAGCAAAATGCAGCTTCATGCGGGCCGGATCAGTCGGACGCGTGCAAACGCAGCTTTCATTGCCTCCGTTTTTTCAGCCGGCTCTCATGTGTCTGAGTCTCTGCTATAAATGCAAAGTGTATCACTTTACAAATTCCATTTCTTATGAAGAAGACTGCCGAATAAACACTAAAAACCCTAAAAACCTGGTACCTGAATAAACTCAGAATTAGGCATATCATACGCCATAGGCTTTACTGGGGCCAGCTTTAATAGTAATTAGATATTATCTCGCGGGCCAAATATAATTCCACCGCGGGCCGGATTTGGCCCGCGGGCCTTGAGTTTGACATATATGCTTTAGACGCACCAGGAGAAATGCTAGAGATCCCGTGACAGCGTTTAATAGCGACAGCCGGTGAGGGCTCGTGTGCATCCTTCCTTGCCAGGGTGGCGGGCTCATGACGGAAGAACGGCTTAGCTAAAGGAGAGGCCACAAGAGAACGGCCACACCAACGAAACTCCGACGGATCAAAATCATAAAAGGAAAGCCGGCAAGTTTTTCTCCAAATCTCTCTCTCTCTCCAACCATTGCAACCCAGTGGTCCCCAAAGGCTGCAGCCTGCAAGAACTGAGTGAACTTCATATTTCCATCGGACAATACATTATCCCCCAGACAACGACAGAGCTATTTCTTATGATTATTATTATACCCACACTTTTAGATTTAGTATTGACGATGTATATTATCTGTATATTTGCATTGTGAGTATATTTGCATTGATATTATTTTTGTGTATTTTTACTAATAAATACTGTTAAAAATAGTACCATCAGACTTCAACGGACGTCTCCATCTTTGCTGGTAAGTGACACAGTTATGGGGTTCATAACAGTAAGAAGTTGGGACCGAGGTGGAGAGGACTGTACCAAGTGCTACTGACAACACCTCCTGCAGTGATGGTGGAAGGGCAGCTCCGGCGGATACATCGAACGGACTGTAAACACGTTACTGGCAGAACTGATAAGGACTGGAAAATGTACTGGTTAATGCTGATTTTAATGACCCTAAGGGAACCTGCCCCTGTCTCGGGAGGCCCCCAGTTTAACACTTTCTTGTCCCTCTGCCACACCTATGCTGAGCAAGTTGAGCGGGGAGCACATTGGGTATGTGCCCGGATTCTCCAACAGGGTAAGACTATGTCAGTGGTGCCTCTGAATACTAGCGGAGTCAATTCAGTTCTGGTGTTTACTGATAGCTGTAATGGTAACATTGTCAATTGCACCATATCCAGGTCTGGAAGGCGAGACTGGGGATGGTGTTGCTTTGAGGGTTGGAGTCGTAGATCTCCTCCACAAGACTTCTCCAAGCTATGGCCGGGGATAAGAGTTACATCTCCAGCAGTGGTTCGTACTACTTGTTGTGTAACCAGAATGAGAGTGCACCTTATCAAGTGGGAAGTAGTAACTGTACCAAGAGTCAAACTTATGATACCCCTGGACCACTAAATGGAGCTTATTGGGTTTGTGGAAACGGGGCCTATCCCTGGCTGCCGGGAGAAAGAACAGGGCAGCGGCATGGAACCACACCCTACCAGACGGGTTCTCGAGGGGGGACGAGGGTCAGAGTGGTTGTTGCTACTTGGCCGACCTTATGCCACACTTGAGGATCCTGGCTCAGCCTCAGGATCAACCCCATTGGAACAGGCAACGAAGGGGTATAACCGAATCTGAGAGATTATGGATGATTCCCTCTCCCTCCTATGGGGTAGTCAGAAATTCCAGGGAAATAATTAATTTACCAGCCACTCTAGAAGAATTGGCCAATAATACAGCTGGAGCACTGACTGACACTCAAGTACAGGTAACTGAGATGATTGCAATTCGCCAAACAGTGCGACAGAATCGGATGGCCCAAGTCTTTATATTAGCAGAAAAAGGAGGGACCTGTGCTATCATAGGTAAGGAATGCTGTACCCATATCCCTGACGAATCTTCCAATGTTACTGGCTTGTCTAAACACAGAACCCAAGAGATTCTGAAAATTCAAGATGTTGGCAATAAGCTGCACAATTTTGGGACCAGTAAGGCAAGGGGGTGGCCCTGGCCTTTCAATATATTCGGGGACTTCTGGGGGTTGTTTTAGCATTTTGAAGTCTGATTGTATTAGTTTTGATTATTGTCTGCATCCTTCGGTGCCTTTGGCCATGTTTTGTATCATGTTGTAGAAGCAGAACCCCATAACCATATGCCCTCTGCTTTGCTTTTACTTTGGCTTTGAAGGAGATCTAGACCTCATATGGAGCCAGTGATCATTAATGGAGAATGATTGGAGCAGGTTAAGACCTACAAGTATCTGGGAGTACAGTTAGACGAGAAGCTAGACTGGACTGCCAACACAGATGCCTTGTGCAGGAAGGCACAGAGTCGACTGTACTTCCTTAGAAGGTTGGCGTCATTCAATGTCTGCAGTGAGATGCTGAAGATGTTCTATAGGTCAGTTGTGGAGAGCGCCCTCTTCTTTGTGGTGGCATGTTGGGGAGGAAGCATTAAGAAGAGGGATGCCTCACGTCTTAATAAGCTGGTAAGGAAGGCGGGCTCTGTCGTGGGCAAAATACTGGAGAGTTTAACACCGGTAGCTGAGCGAAGGGCGCTGAGTAGGCTACGGTCAATTATGGAAAACTCTGAACATCCTCTACATAGCACCATCCAGAGACAGAGAAGCAGTTTCAGCGACGGGTTACTATCGATGCAATGCTCCTCAGACAAGATGAAGAGGTCAATACTCCCCAATGACATTAGGCTTTACAATTAAACCGCCAGGACTTAAGAACTTTTTAAAAGCTATTATTAATGCTTTTTGAGATAGTGATTTAGATGCATATCATATTTTTTACTGAGTTAAGTATTGTATGTAATTAGTTTTGCTACAACAAGTGTATGGGACATTGGAAAAAAAAGGTTGAATTTCCCCATGGGGATGAATAAAGTATCTATCTATCTATCTATCTATCTAATGGCAACATCCTCTCCATGTCCACTGTATCCAGGCTTTTCAGCATTCGTAAGGTTTACTTAACCATACATCCCACCACCATCCCCACCGTCCCTCTGAACTCCATTGAGCACAGGTCCAGAACCATCAAATGCTCCTCATACATAAAGCTGATCATCCCTGAGATTATTCAGGTCAAACTTGTTAGTAACTGCACTGAACACATTCCCAAGTATAACAGACAATCAGGAAATTTAAACCATTCCAGAGTGAATGGAATAAAAAGAAACTGGATTCACCAGAATCACTCAACAGGTAAGGAACTGCTGTGGGGAGAGCAACAAAGTTAACGATTCAGGTTCACAGTCATTTGTCAGAATGGATTCAAAATTTATCATTTTTAGTGCAGATCTCCAGCAACCTGAGTTTCTGTTTGATTTCCACTGTCTGACAGACAGGTGACAGCGAGGAGGAATTTCCAAACAGTTCAAACACTGAACACCCCCCCCCCCCACCCCAGGTCTATTTCTACTGGTTCAAACACAGACCAGCCCATTTACTCACAGCCTCTCCTTGAGAGGGATGGAATATAAACTCATTCTCTCCTCAGATTAGCAGCATTGCTTCCAAAGGAACTGAACTCCAGAAAAAAAAAACCATTTGATCCCAGAGCAGAAATACTCGCTCAACACCTCGTAAACCTGGGCAGCTTGATCCCCGGGTCCATGTTACTTGGATCTAAACAGGGGTGCAGTGCTGCCGGAGCTCACCGGAGCATCACCCCAGCACCTCTGTAAAAAAATCAAAATAAACAAGCGGGGAATTTAACAGCTGCTGCATATTAAATTGAGGGAATTTTACGGAAGCGGGGGTTAGGGAGAGGGGTTGGTGGCTGGTGAGGAAAATATCACTAATAACATTAGCATAGGATATTGGATTGTTTTTGGTGAAATCCTGGAGCTGTCACTGTGGTGGTCCGTGGATTACTCGCTAATACAAAAGTAAATTTTTCTCACTAACAACATTATGGCTTCTAAGCAAACAACATTATTTCACTTGCTTGATAATTAGATTTGATGATAATTAGAGAATGCAACCATGCAATACTTTCTTATTATTAAATTAAGTATTATATGTTGTATTGTACCAGTTATATACTGAAATGCAGTGATTGGCTATAATCTTGTTAATGTCTTATTTAGCACTGCATTTCTGTGGAGCTCTGGAAATCATATATATTTCTTTCATCTTGGTATAGTGGTTGACATTATAAAAAGCGCTATTCATTCATATATATATATGTATATAATACACACACACACACACACACACACACACACACACACACACACACACACACACACACACACACACACACACACACACACACACACACACACACACACACACACACACACACACACACACACACACAATCTGTGTACCTGCTCATTACATGAATGGGACAAGGAAGTTGCCCAGTACACGAAAGGAGCAGGTACACAAATACACAAATTGGGTGACATACTAGCGGTGATTGATAAGTTTGTGGCCTACGGTGAAAGGAGTCAATTTTACAAAACCTAGCAATTTTCAATTATCTGTAACAGAAAAAGCACAAAACTGATTAACTTTCTGCATAATCACTCAAAGAGTTGAACTGCACGTGCAGGTACCGAGAGCTGTATAACTTTCAGCCGCGAACTTATCAATCACCCCTCGTACAGCTCAGGTTGGGGGGAGGAGCTACCCAGACAGAATAGAAGGTGCAGATCCTGGACTTTGAGGATGGCTTTAACTTGGCAGAAGAGGAGGTGATGGATTGACACGTCGGAACGGGAATGGGAATGCGAATTGGAATGAAAATGTTTGGACACCGGGAAGTCCCGCTGGGAGCGGACAGTTCAAAGGTCAGTTTATTATCAAAGCACGTATCCATGAAGAACTCTTGCAGTTTTTTTTTCTTCTCCAGAGAACCACAAAACAAAGAAAGAGCATGAAAGTCGTTCAGAGAGAAAAATCAAACTCCCACCCCACCCCCCGCATCAAAAAGAACGGCATCCCGATCATCAACCCCCAAAACCCACCCCTCCCGCACAAAAGGGAACAATAACATCGATCCGCCCCCCAAAAAAACAACCCTACCCCGCACAACTGCGCAGGAGCTGGTGTCACCAGTGTAGAGGCGGCCGCATCGGGAGCAGCGGACACAATAGGCGACCCGGGAAGATTCACAGGTGAAGTGTCGCCTCACCTGGAAGGATGTTTGGACAACGGAGAGAGTTCGGCCGTCCGGCCCTTTCACTGTGACTCCCTGAACTCCACATCAAATCCGTCCAAACGAATCTGGGCGAACTTTAATGACCAATAAATATAAATCCTGTCAGCGATCAGCTGTCTGAATGAATGACTGACTTTAAAGAGGAAGGGGTGTCTATGGTCCACATTGTCAGGGTGTTGAGTTTACCAGGAGACAAAGACTGCAGGGACGAGAGGTTTTCTGTTGACTGTGTGTGGACCCCGCTGGCAATTCTGGTGTTGTGACCCGAATCGAGACAAACACCACGCTGCCCACTCCACCAACAACACTGCACAGCCGGACACATAACAGGGGGCTTTACATCTCACAACACTGGATTCAGTGATGAAACCCGTGATTAATGTTGTTGTCCCACTGAAATCATCAGAAACGTCCATTAAGGTGTTTTTAATTACAAGCGCTCCCACACAAGTGCAGCCAATGTTTCTGGATGTGTGACCCATTTATGTGAGAATTTAGCTTTTTGATTCATCAGAGCTTCCCATAAATATGTACAGTTCAGCTAAGCTTCACTCCAGAATTTCCAGAGCAACAACCCAGTCAAATGGTTCCACACAATTAAAATGGTTTATTACATTTGTATTAATTTTAAATTTTGTACAACCTATTTAATTTAACTATAGAATATGTATATTTTTGTAATTCATAGCTGTTAAAATCTATTGTTATGAGTTAGGTTCTACTGCTGCCGCAGAGACAACAAATTTCATGACATGTGCCGGTCTGATATTGATTCTGATATTGATATGGGAGACCCACCACCGGTCACCTGATCCCAGTTACCGCAGATCGTAATGCGAGGCTGAAGCCTTTTCTATTTATTGGTATTCCTCAGAAAAGTCTACAGTTAAGTTTCCTTCTGTGGTTCCAAAGCAGAAGCTCAGTCTGTCTAATATTTCCACACAATTAAAATGGGGATATTGTTTATTATCATCACGTACTGAGCTACAGTGAATAGCTTGCCTGACGTACCGGCCACACAGATCAATACATTACGACAGTACATTGAGTTGATATACGACAAAACAATAACTGTAACAAAGCATTATGGCTGCAGAGAAAGTGCAGTGTAGATAGACATATGGTGCAGGGTCACGTCGAGTTACATTGTGAGGTCGATTACATTTTATCATTCATTTGGCTTATAACCACAGACAGGAAGCCGTCCTTGAGCCGGGTGGTTCGCACTTTAAGACTTTTGTATCTCTTCCCCGATGGGGGAGCGGGTTTGCAGCAAGAATGTCCAGATTGTGAGGATGTTTGAGTACATGGCCCGCTTTTCCGAGGCAGGGGAAGTGTAGGAAGAGGCCATGGAGGGGAGGCTTGTTTCTCTGATGTTCTCTGTTCTCCAAAGTTCTCTGCAGTTCCTTGCAGTCATGGCCAGAGCAGTAGCCATACCAAGGCGTGAAGTATCAACAAGAAGCTCAGAGACCTCGGCCTTCACCCTGTCTTGTGCAGCTGGATCCTGGACTTACTGTTAGATTGCCAGCAGGTGGTAAGAGTGGACTCCCTCACCTCTGTCTCTCTGACCCTCAGAACACATACCCCTCAGGGGTGTCTCCTTGGCCCCCTCCTTTACTCTCTGTGCACCCACGACTTGTGTCGCCACTCACAGCTCCAATCTGTGAATTAAATTTGTTGACGACACTACATTGATTGGCCTAATCTCAAATAATAACTTTCAATCAATCTCCTGACAACTCGGTCCAAACAAACTTTTCACCCTTCTTCAGGAGATTAGTCAGCGGAAGAGCAATACCAGCAAAGTTCTTACAGAACTTGCGATAATATCCAACCATTCCCAGAAACCTTCCAAGAGCCTTGTTACCAGTCGGAATAGAAACTTCAGAAAATTGCCTGGACTTTTGCCTGAACAGGAGCTAACTTGACTTGACCTACAACATAGCCAACATAGGTCACAGTGGCATGGCCAAATTCACTCTTAGGTAAGTTAACTGTAAGGCTGGCCTGGGAAAGCCTGTCAAAGAGCTTTTCTACTGCAGAGATACGGTCATTCCAAGTGTTGCTCCCTGTGACTAAGTCATCAGTATCGGTATCTGTGTGCTCCAACCCTCGAATTACAGAATCAATCATTCCCTGGAATGTTCCTGGGGCATTTTTCATTCCAAACAGCAAAACATTGTATTCGTACAACCCAGATGGTGTCACAAACACAGAAATTTCTCTACCTCCGTCCGTCAATGGAACACACCGATACTCTTTCAACAGATCAGTCTTTGTTAGAAATATAGCTTTTCCAACCTTACGATGCAATCATTCAACCGAGGGATAGGATAGGCATCTGTTTTTGTTACTGCATTTACCTTTCCATAATCAGTGCAAAATCTAGCAGTGTTATGCATATATAGTTTTAAATATATATTTCCCAAACTTGGGTGGGAAATGATACAGTCTTACGCTGGTGTGGTAAGGATATTCAGTTCAGTTCACGGGATTGAAGTGAGTGAGAGATTTGGCATCCAAGTAAACAGGTGTCGATGTTCTCCGAATCTTCCAATTTAGTCAAACGTGACCAACTAAAGAGCTTCGTCTTCAAGTGACAATCTACCAACCCAGCCAAGGGTTTTCAGCAGATTTCACAGGGTTGCTCTGACATGCACTAATAGTCACAGACCGATTCCTCTTAACCGATCCTCAACCCCAAACGCGTGGACATTTTAAACTTCAGTGACAACTCTTCCCACTAGCCTTTGTGTGTCTGCGTGTCCTACGAAACAAACAGCAACACTCCTTTAAATACCATTGTGCTGAACACCAGCTGTCCATCATGCAGGCTCTCCACTCTATCTGTCTCTGTAACAAGCTGCTTGTGCTTGTCTCTCTATCTCTCTCTCCCTCTCCCTTATAGACATGGTTCTTAAAGGCACAGTCCATAATCACAGGCAATTTACACTTTTCTACATTCATGCAATATGTGTGTTGTTTAATTGGTTTGCCTTGACCAATATCTACGTCATATACTGTGACCGTGGTTTGCTTGGGAATGGCGGGAAATAAATCTTTAAACTTCAGAATTAATTTCTTCAGCTGTTGTTGTTGCTTTGGCTGCAGATGAGCCAACTTATTATCAATGTTTTCTTGAACAACCGAGTTCATTAGCCTAACTGGGACCGTGTTTGGCTTGTGAAAAGTCTCAGACGAGTCAATTGTTTCATTCTCAGGGTTGCCAGATTCATATGTTTTGACAACAACACTCACAGATGGTGCCTGCTTGTCAACATAAGGCTTTATCTTATTTATGTGTACCACCTGTGTTATTTTACATTGGTCTGGTCTTTTAATAACATAATTCAGATAGTTAACTTGAGAGACTATTTCATACGGTCCATTGAGTTTCGCCTTAAGTGGGTTCAGCCACATTGGAAATAAGGCAAGCACCTTAACCCCACCTGGTATTTTCTTTCACAAGTCTGCTTATCAAACAAAAACTTCATTGTGTTTCGACAAATCTTTAAATTTTGTCTTACTAGACTACAGGACTGGTGTAGTTTGTTTTTGAACTTCAAAACATAGTCTAAGAAGTTAACATGTACATCCCATCAATCCACTGTTCCTTTAACAAGGTCAAAGGTCCCCTCACGCAGTGACCAACTACAAATTCAAATGGACTAAAGCCCAGTGATTCCTGTACCAACTCTCTTACTGCGAACAAAAGCAAATGTATTCCTTCATCGCAGTCTTTTCCATTTTCAACACAGTATGTCTTAATCATTGTTTTGAGGGTAGAATGAGATCTTTCTAAACCCCTTGTGATTCTGGATGGTATGCAGATGATGTAATTCATTTAGCTCCCAGTTCATAAACTACCTGCTAGAATAATCCAGATGTAAAATTACTTCCTTGATCAGACTGGAATTCTTTAGGTAAACCAAATAAAGTAAAAAACTTGGTAAGAGCCTTTGCCACATTTTAGCTTTAATATTCCTGAGAGGTATTGCCTCTGAGAATCTGGATGCAGTACACATAATAGTTAGCAAATACTGATGGCCAGCTTTAGTCTTTGGCAATGGGCCAATACAATCCACTGTAACTTTGGAAAAGGGTTCACCGAATGCAGGTATAGGCCACAGTGGGGCCACTGCTATGGCCTGATTAGGTTTACCCACAACCTGACAAGTGCGGCAGGTTCTGCAAAAGATCACAACATCTTTCCTCAAATTAGGCCAGTAAAATTCCTTCATAATCCTTTTTACAGTTTAATTCACTCCAAAATGGCCACCTAAGGACATACTGTGGGCCAAAGTTAAATTTTCAGTCCTGTAAACATTAGGAACTACAACTTGGTGAACAATTGCCCATTCCTCACTCACAGGTGTAGCAGGTGGCATCCACTTCCTCATTAACACTCCATCCTTGGGATAATACCCTACTGGCACTTTCTTAATCTCATCATCAGAGAGAGCTGTTTCTTTTAAAGCTTCAATCTCAGGGTCTCGGTTCTGTTCTGCTATAAACTCCTTCCTAGACAGGGATACGTCTTTCTCATCAGACTGTCTACATGAATCCTGTTGAAACAATGAAGGCAGAAAAGTCCCTGACAAGTCAGCATAATCTGAATCCCGATTTTGGCTATCACTGGTATCAGAATCATGCTGCACAGTACTGTCTGCGTCGGCAGACTTTTTAGCCATACTGTGAGTTACTGCGCAGGAAGGATAAATGATAAAATCCATCTGTGGGTCGTCAGTGGTTGGTTTAGTTGTCAACTGCACTACAGGAACAACTTTACCATCTGCCAGGTCATTCCCTAACAGCAAAGTAACATCTTCCACCAGTAAACTGGAGCACAATCTGATCTTAACAGGTCTGGAAACCAACCCTGACTGTAAAGGTACCTTGGGCAATGGCACAAAAACCACGCCGCCCCCAATGCCTTTAATAAGATTTACCTCACCAGTGTCAGTCTCATCACCAAACTTTAGAACGCTGTCTCATATAAGTGACTGAGAAGCCATCAGAGACGCACCTTTTGAATTCTTCAATTACAACCAACTCTTTCAAGCTGTTAAAATCATCATTTATATTTTTATATCTGCACCAGCCAAAACACAAACTTCTCACAAGAAAATTCCATATAAGTCTGGTTCACACATTTCCTTGAATTTCTAAACTTTTGCCTGTATGATTCTGGGACCAACTTGTAAGTTTGAGCACAGTCTGTTTCACTATGTCATAATCAGCTGCTTCATCAACTGTCAAAGCAGAATAGGCTTGCTGAGCCTTCCCCTCAATTACACATTGTAAGAGAATAGGCCAACCCTTTTTGGCCACTTTAAACTCTGAGCAACTTCTCAAAATGCTGAAAGTATTTATCAACCTCTGCCTCGTCAAGTGGAGGGTACCAATTTAACTTCCCGACTGTCCTCAAACTTATCACCAGAGTCTAACGCTAGACCCCTTTGCTGCAATCTCTCTATGTTTTCCAGCTCGAACACCCTCTGTCTTTCTGCTTCCTCCCTCTGTTTTTCTGCCTCTCTGGCCTCAAACTGCCTCTGCCTTTCCGCAGCCTCCATCTTTAACTTTTCTAACTTGTAATGGAGCTCAAGCTCACTAGGTTTACTTTCAAGAAACACCTCCAACTCCTCCACTTTAAACACACCTCAGATACATGATGTTCAGCTATAATCCTCTGCATCTGTGCCTTCCTCAGTGTCAATTTCACCTTAGCAAGTTTAAACCTTTTCACAATACACAACAACACGATCCTTCTGGCGTCCTCTAATGCCTCAGAGGTTGGTGCTTCCAGACATTTATCAACATCCATTGCTGCTGATTTTGCAGACAAATAAATCAAAAGGGATTTCCCCAATGAAATCAATAATTAATTAATCAACACGCCCTCAAATTTGTTCATATCCCAGATGCAGGCCCCAATTTTGTTATGAATAAAAATTTAGAAACTAAAGTTTTAGAAATTAACCAGGAACAATAGACTACTGGAGTCTAGTTTTGATGTTAAAACCACTATCTTTATTAGTATCTACTTACAACAAAGTAAATTAAGCAAGATACTAGCAAAAGTTAACAGTTTTATGTGTATATATGTGTGTGTAAATTGTTACGTACCCCATAACTGGGTCACTTACCAGCAAAGATAGAAAGGTCCATTGAAGTCTGATGGTACTATTTTTAACAGTATTTATTGATAAAAATACACAAAAATAATATCAATGCAAACATACATAATATACGTTGTCAATGCTAAATCTAAAAGCACGGGTATAATAATTATCAATAAGAAATAACTCTATCGTTGTGTAGGGGATAATGTATTGTCCGATGGAAATATAAAAGTCACTCAAGTTCATGCAGGCTGCAGCCTTTTGTTGGAGTCAAGAGAGACAGATGTTTTAAACTTGCCTGCTTTCCTTTTTATGATGTCGATCCTTCGAGAGTTCCGTTTTTGTAGTCGGTCCTTTAGCTAAGCCGTTCCGTGGAAAACTCATCATCCGGGCAAGGATGGACACACACACGTGTCACCACCGGCAGTCGCTATTAAATGCTGTCACGGGATTTCTATCGTTTCTCCTGGTGCCTCTAAAGGGGTTGTTCCCCAGACCCTATTTTATGCTTACTCACGGGGTCTCAGATGTCAATCAGGTTGGGATGATGCAATCCCTCAGCCAGCCCCCTCGGCTCATTCCCTGAGGGCTTCAAATAAATAGTACAGTACTCAATACACAATTCCGTCTCCAAGAGACAATGGCCGTTTCCCGTGGCTTCGTATCGCTGAGGGGCCAGGACGTTCCAAACCACATGTGGACTCTGCGTGTCTTTCTCTCATTTCCTGCGTCTCCTGACCTGAATTAATAGCGATCTTGCGATTCTCAAAAAGGTGGGGGCTACTTTGTACCCTTCAGCCCCTCAGAGTTGGGGCACAGGTGTAACAAAATATAACTCCCAAACTATTGAGCTCGGGGAAAACAAGGCTTAGAGTCTTGAGATGGTAAAGTCTGGAAGTTCAGTTCATGCACGGAATAGGTGATGAAAGAGAGATATTTGTAATCCAGGGTAAATGTCGAGAGAAGGCAATTACGTCGAATTCCAAAGGTTCCATTGTGGTGAAACGAGAGAACAGTTGCTGTAGATTTTATGCTTCATCGTTTCAAATCCACATACGAATTATCACCGAAAGTGACTTGTCACAAGGGGTATCGCCTTCAAGTGAATTATCACACCACACCCAGCCAAGCGTTAACACATAAGTAGTCTTCACAGGATACCCCAAATCCGATCCACACCTATGGATCAAATGAGGTGATAACCACACATTCGATGTATGGTGAATCAACACTTAACCCACCTTTGTGGGCATAGGAAAGCTCTAAACAGTGACCCTTGGCCACTAGTTCCCTGGTTTCGATCCTTCCATTTTTCCTCCGTCTTCTCAGCCTGACTCTGAGTGTGAGTCCTCGGTTAAAACCAAACAAGCTTTGAGCGATGTAAACAAGCTGCAAGCCCGACTGATTTGCCTTCTTAATCACTCTCTCTCTTAAAATGAATGTCCTCAGCAAGCAAAAGCAAGGAATTAATAAGAACGTGAACTGACTGGTGTGCCAGTAGTTGGGATGACTGAATGAATCCTTTCCAACATTCTGTGCAGGTGAATAGTTCAGAATGTGTGAACTGACTGGTGTTTCTGTAGGGTGGAGGACTGAGTGAATCCCTTCCCACAGACTGAGCAGGTGAACTGTTTCTCCCCAGTGTGAACTCGCTGATGTACCTTCAGTTTAGATGATTGAGTGAATCCCTTCCCACAGACTGAGCAGGTGAACGGTTTCTCCCCGGTGTGAACTGACTGATGTCTCTGCAGGTTGGATGAATCAGTGAATCTCTTCCCACAGACTGAGCAGGTGAATGGCTTCTCCCCAGTGTGAACTCGCTGGTGTGTCAGTAGGTGAAATGACCGAGTGAATCCCTTCCCACAGACTGAGCAGGTGAACGGTTTCTCCCCAGTGTGAACTCGATGATGCACCTTCAGTTTAGATGATTGAGTGAATCCCTTCCCACAGACTGAGCAGGTGAACGGTTTCTCCCCGGTGTGAACTGACTGATGTCTCTGCAGGTTGGATGACGAAGTGAATTTCTTCCCACAGACTGAGCAGGTGAATGGCTTCTCCCCAGTGTGAACTCGCTGGTGTGTCAGTAGGTGGGATGACCGAGTGAATCCCTTCCCACAGACTGAGCAGGTGAATGGCTTCTCCCCAGTGTGAACTTTCTGGTGACTCTGTAGGGTGGATGAATCAGTGAATCTCTTCCCACATTCTGAGCAGGTGAATGGCTTCTCTCCAGTGTGAACTTTCTGGTGACTCTGTAGGGTGGATGAATCAGTGAATCTCTTCCCACATTCTGAGCAGGTAAATGGCTTCTCTCCAGTGTGAACACGCTGGTGTCTCTGTAGGTGGGATGACTGAGTAAATCCCCTCCCGCAGTCTGAGCAGGTAAACGGCCGCTCCCCGGTGTGAACTTGCTGGTGAGCCATTAGGTCAAATGACCGAGTGAATCCCTTCCCACAGTCTGAGCAGATGAACGGCTTCTCCCCAGTGTGAACATGCTGATGACACTGCAGGCTGGATAACCGAGTGAATCTCTTCCCACATTCTGAGCAGGTGAATGGCTTCTCTCCAGTGTGAACACGCTGGTGTCTCTGTAGGTGGGATGACTGAGTAAATCCCCTCCCGCAGACTGAGCAGGTGAATGGCTTCTCCCCAGTGTGAACTTGCTGGTGTCTCACTAGTTTCGATGCCAAAGTGAATCCCTTCCCACAGTCTGAGCAGGTAAACGGCCGCTCTCCGGTGTGAACTTGCTGGTGAGCCATTAGGTCAAATGACCGAGTGAATCCCTTCCCACAGTCTGAGCAGATGAATGGCTTCTCCCCAGTGTGAACATGCTGATGACACTGCAGGCTGGATAACCGAGTGAATCTCTTCCCACATTCTGAGCAGGTGAATGGCTTCTCTCCAGTGTGAACACGCTGGTGTCTCTGTAGGTGGGATGACTGAGTAAATCCCCTCCCGCAGACTGAGCAGGTGAATGGCTTCTCCCCAGTGTGAACTTGCTGGTGTCTCACTAGTTTCGATGCCAAAGTGAATCCCTTCCCACAGTCTGAGCAGGTAAACGGCCGCTCTCCGGTGTGAACTTGCTGGTGAGCCATTAGGTCAAATGACCGAGTGAATCCCTTCCCACATTCTGAGCAGGTGAATGGCTTCTCCCCAGTGTGAACTCGCTTGTGTGCCATCAGGTCAGATGACCGAGTGAATCCTTTCCCAGAAATTCAGCAGATGACCAGCTTCTGACTGGTGGGTCCACAGGTGGGTTGACAGACTAAATGCTTTCTTACACACAGAACAGGTGAATGACCTTGCCCAGTGTGAACTTGCTGATGTACCTTCAGTTGAGATGACTGTCTGAATCCATTCCCAATGTCTGAGCAGAAGAATGGGCTCTCCCCTGTGTAAAATGACGGGCGTGCCAGTTGGTCAAATGACTGAGTGAATCCTGCCCCGTAGTCTGATCAGGTAGGATGGTCGATTGGACCCCTTGCTTCACTTCTTAAATATCTAGACAGAGACAGCAAAACTGGTGTGCCATGTCTGAGCTTCCGGGAGACAAATTCCTTCTGATTTTTAACCTGTAAAGAGATTTACAAAATCCATCACTGGGTGTAGGACAACACTTCGGATGAGATTACTTGAGTTGTCAAGGTCTGATCCAGCATCACACTGTTACAGTGAGGTTCCACCCAAGTTGGACAGAGAAATCATCTTCTAACTGGGCACAGTGCTGGTATCTGGAATGACCATCAATTCTCTGATGCCCTTCTTGTTTCTATAGGAATGGGGCATTTCTGCGGTCTCCAATTTGTGCCTTGGCTCAGTTTGGCTCCCTCCATTGGTATTATTCCCTGTCCCTGCTGAGCTGCATGGGTGCCTGGCCACACAGTAACTGAAAAATTCTCACGCAAATAGTCTTTCTTGACGTGCAGCTGGGATTTTCTTATATGTATTATTAACTTAAAGTGCCACAGTTTTAATGCCTTATAAAAATTTCTTGCTGAGATGAATGGTTGGTCCGCACAGCTGTTAAAGGCTCTTGCAGAAAAGTACCAACAAAGAAACAGGCCCTTTGGGCTATATAGCTTGTGCTAAACTATTTAAACTCCCCACTCTCACACCCCTACCATTCAGGTCCCTACACAAAACTCCTTAAATGTTGAAATCCAGCTCGCATTCACCATTTGTGTTGGCTGCTCATTTTGCACACAGATGACCATCTGTGTGAAGAAGTTTCCCCTCATGTTCCCCTTAACATTTCACCTTTCACCCTTAACCCATGGCCTCTGGTTGTAGTTCCACACCATCTCCGTGGTTAAAGCCAGCTTGCATTTTATCTATGCCCTTCTATCACTATCAAATCTCCCCTCAATCTTCTACATTCCAAGGAATAAAGTCCTAACCTGTTCAATTTTTCCTCGTAACCCAAGTCCTCCAGACCTGGCAAAATCCTTGTAAATTTTCTCTGAACTCTCGGAACCTCTTTTACAACTTTCATCTATCTACTGTTGTCAGTGCTTTGGTTCATGAAGGCCAATGGGCTGAAATCTTTCTTTCCGTCTCTATCTAACTGTGATACCACTTTCAGTGAATTACAGACTTGTATTCCCAGGTCCCTTTCCTCTAAAACACTCCTCAGTGCCCAACCAGTCACTGTGTAATACCTACACTGGTAGGTCCTACCAAAGTGCAACACCTCACACTTGTCTGCATTAAATTCCATTTTCCATTTCTCAAACCATTTTTCCAGCTGGTCCAGATCGCACTGTAAGCCATGATAGTCTCCCTCGCTGTCCACTACACCCCAATCTTGGTGTCATCCACAAATCTACTGATCCAGTTAACCACACTATCATCCAGATTACTGATATAGATGACAAACAACAACAGATCAAGCACTGATCCCTATGACACACAACTAGTCACAGGCCTCCAGTCAGAGAGGCAATCATCTGCTACCACACTCTGGCTTCTCCCAAAGCCAGTGTCTCGTCCAATTTACTATCTCATCTTGAATGCTGAGTGACTGAACCTTCTTGACCAACCTCCCATATGAGACTTTGTCAAGTGCCTTGCCGAAGTCCATGTAGACAACATCCACTGCCTTGCCTTCATCCACTTTCCTGATAACTTCCTCGAGAAACTCTATAAGATTGGTGAGCCATGAACTACCAAGCACAAAGCCATGTTGTCTATCCTTAATCAATTCACATCTATCCAAATACTTATATATCCGGTTCCTGCACATAAGTTCCAATAACTTTCCCCCTACTGATGTCAAGCACACCAATGTACAATTTCTTAGTTTATTTTTAGAGCCTTTCTTGAACAGCGGAACAACATTGGTTGTCCTCCAATCCTCCACTACCTCACCTGTCACTAAGGATGATTTAAATATCTGTGCTTGGGCCCCGACAACTTCTGCACTTGTCTTCCAAAGGGTCCCAGGGAACAATTTGTCAGGCCCTGGGGATTTATCCATGGCAATTTGCCTTCAGACGGCAAACACCTCCACCTCTGTAATCTGTACAGTGTCCATGAACTTGATGCTGCTTTGCCTCACTTCTATAGACTCTGTATCCACCTCCTGAGTAAATACGAATGCAGAAAAAATCTCCCCCATCTATTTTGTCTCCTCATATGGATTACCATTCTGATTTTGTAAAGGATTATATTTTTCCCTTGCAATCTTTTTGCACTTAACATATCTGGAGAATCCATGAGGATTCTCCTTCACCTTGTCTGCTGGGGCAACCTCATGCCTTCTTTCATCAGAGTTCACTTGAATTTCCTGTATCTCATAAGTAGCCCATTTGTTCCTATCTGCCTGTATGCACCTCCTTTTTATTGAACTGGGAGATGAAAACAAAAGGGGTGATAGAGCTGCATGGTGGGGGGTGGGGGTAAGGGGGGTTAAACTAACGTCTCAGGGGGAATGGATGCCTGAATAACAGAACAGATAGTGGAGGGGTTGTGGAGACAGGTGTTGTTCAGACCTCAGACAAGGTCAGGAATGAAAAACGTTGAGCATGGTGCAGTGTATATGCTGAGCCCTGTATATCTCAATGCAAGGAGCATGATAGGAAAGGTGGATGTGTTCAGGGAATGGATCAACACCTGGAATTAAGATAGTAGGATCTGTCAACTGTGGACTGGGACAGGCTGCTTTATGGCAAAGGTTTGCTTGGTAAGTGGGAGGCCTTCAAAGCGAAATTTTGAAAGTACAAAGCGGGTATGTGCTTGTCAGAATAAAAGGTAAAGATAGAAACTGCAGGGAACCTTGGATTTCAAGAGATATTGAGACCCTGGTGAAGCACAAAATGGAGTTTCATAACAGGGATAGGCAGGCAGGTTCTTATGAAGTATAAAATATACAAGAGAACACAGAAGAGATAAATCAGGATGGCTAAAAGCAGGCATGAGGTTGCCATTGCAGAAAAGATGAAGGATAATCCTCAGGGATTCCAGAGATAGATTAAGAGCAAAAGGATTGTAAGGCACAAAGTTGGTTCTCTGGAAGACCAGAATGGCAATCCACGTGTGGAACCAAAGCAGATGGGGGAGATCTTAAATATGTTTTCATCTCTATTTACTCAGGAGATGGACAAAGGTTCTATTGGAGTGTGAAAAAGCCACATTAAAATTGTGGACCCTGTACAGATTAAAGAAGAGATGTTATTTCACTGTTCAACATAGAACATTGAGCATAGAAATCTACATCATATTCCAGGCCATTCAGCCTACAATGTTGTGCCAACCACATAACTTACTCTAGAAACTGCCTAGAATTTCCCTAGCACAGAGCCCTCTATTTCTCTAAGCTCCATGTGCCTATCTAAGAGGCTGTTAAAAAACCCTATTGTATCTACCTCAACCACCACTGCTGGCAGTGGATTACATGCACACACTATTTTCTAGGTAAAAAACTTACCCTTGCCATCCACTCAGTAACTATTTCCAAGCACCTTAAAACTATGTCCCCCCGTGTTAGCCATTTCAAACCTGGGGGGAAAACCTCTGGCTATCCACACGATCAATGCCCCTCATCACTTTATAGACCTAAAAAGGGTCTAAAGATCAGAAAGTAAATTATACATTGCTTTGAGGATCTGTTAGAATTATGAGGGTATAGAGAGGGTAAATGCAAACAGCTTTTTCCACTGAGGTTGGGTAGGATGACAACCAGAGGTCATGGGTAAGTGGGGAAGGTGAAAATTTAACGGGAACATTTGGGAAAGCTCTTTAATGAAATGGTCGTGAGACTGTGGAATGAGACGCCAGCAAAAGTGGTGAATATAAGACCAGTTTCAACAATAAGAGAAGTTTGATAGGTACTTGGATGGTAGGGTCATGAAGGGTGATTGTCCCTGTGCAAGTAGTTGCATTAGACAGCTTAAATGTGTTCTCAGCATTGACTAGGTGGGCTAAACAGCCTGTTTCTGTACTGAACTTCTCCATGTTTCTATGACAGAGAAGCTGGCCAAACTTGTTTGGAAGGGAAAGGTAGGAGTGACAACAGAGCAGCAATGACTGGAGTTTCTGGGAGCAATACAGGAGCTGAGTGATCGATACATCCCAAAGAAATGGAAGTATTGGAAAGGCAGGATGACACAACCATGGCTGAAATGAGAAGCCAAAACAAACATAAAGACCAAAGAGAGAGCAAACAAAAGAGCAAAAACTATTGAGAAGCTTTTAGAAACCAACAGAAGACGACTAAGTAAAAAGTCAGATGAGCTCGCATGGAATTATGATTTTTAGTCATTAATGAGTCTTGGTAGCACCCAACAGTCTGAGACATTCAGAAGAATAAAATATCCGGGGCCTCAATATCTCTTGAAAAGCAAGGCTCCCTGCACCAGGTACCTTTCAACTTTTATTTTGACAGGCACATACAAACTCTACACCCTCAAAATTTCACTTCTGAAGGCCTCCCACTTACCAAGTACTCCTTTGCCAGAAAACAGCCGTCCCAAACCAGATTTGTCAGATCCTTTCTGATAACATCAAAATTGACCTTTCTCCAATTTAGAATCTCAACCCGTGGTCCAGACCTCTCTTTTTCCATATTTACTTTTGAATCTCATGGCATTATGATCACTAATTTTTGTCATCAGCCCTGGATCATGTCCTAACAGCTTATTGCACACTTCTACGTCGGGATTACGCACTGATTAAGGGCACATTTGACAAACTTTACCCCATCTAGTCCTTTTATATTATGGGAGTCCTAGTCAATATATGGAAAGTTAAATTCACTTACTGTATCAACCTTTGTTTCTTGGCATGGTCTGCGATCTCTCTAAAAATTTGTTCCTCTAAATCCCTCAGACTATTGGGTGCAACAATGTCCCAATAATGGCTACAATATTGTAATTCCCTGTCCTGAGCTCATCTGGCTTTCCTACGATGCTTCTTGCATTGTAATATACACAGCTCAGCACATTCATCACACCATGCTCAGCAATTTGATTGCTGACTCCATCTGAGGACTGAACAACTTCTGACCAAGCCTGTAAAGATGGGAATCTGCCTCCCCAGTTTAACTCCCTACTGCTCCAATACTTACCAACTAAGTTAGCCAACATGATTAAACAAATAATATGGATTGGCCTAACAATGACCAAAATCGAATGTGACGAGCTTTGACATCTTGTTGGGACCTGACTATCAAATCCCAATCAACCCTGAAAGGAACTAATATTAAAGGAGAAGATGTTCAGTGGGAAGAAGGATGTGAGAGGGCTATATCTGGGGATCAGAAATGGGAACAAAAACCTACCAAGGGACAGGTGGGGCAACAACCCATTTTCAAATTAACAAGCAAGGATGCTTCCTGCCGTGAGTACCACCCCTCAGGAAGAGCCCAATGTAATATTGCAAGTTGCTGGAATTCCAATTCCATTTATGATTGATATGCCGGCAACCACAACCACTCTCAATCAGGAAATAATATTGGAAAATGGATTCCAGCTATCAAACACGACAATCACTCTGTCTGGGTTCGAAGGCACGGAACGCACGTATTCACATACACAGCCACTACAGGTGGAATTCCAGGGGGATTGACAAAAGCCAGTATTATGCACCCCTCTAGGGACAAAGTTCCCAGTCACATTAGAGAGGTTAAAGGAAGAGAGAACAGTGCATTACTGGCCGAAGTTCCGGATTTCCTTTGGCGACAGACAGGACAGGTGGTTCCCCATACCACCGTGAGGGTTTGCCTTGGGTTCAAGCCAAAGAGCCTAGGGTTCCTTGCCTACACCCTGATGAAACAAGCCTCCAGCACCAAGGGAGGCTGGCCAGACTTGGCCGCATGCCAACTCTGATACTGGAAGGACTCAGGTGAAGACAGGACATCTGGTAAGACACTCTTTTAATATTGACCGAACCCAAGAGGCTGTACCCCATCTCTGGGCAATCTCAGGCCATGAAATTGGCCTTGCTTGTTAATTTCTAAAACTGCCCCCCGTCTGGATCACCATGAAAGAAGGACAGACTCTCCCATCCACTCTGCAATATCCCCTCAAGCACGAGGCAATGTTTTATGAGAATGGAAGCCCTTTTGTGGATCCAGCAGGGAAACAATATTCTGGTGATGCGATAGTGACAGTGAAGTAATTGAGCAGGCCTCTTTTGAAGCAGCTGTCTCGTCCAGAAGGCTGAGCTGTTTGCTCTGACTTGTGCCTGTATCCTAGCAACAGTTAAAAGTGCGAACAATTACACGGACTCCCGTTATGCATTTGGAGTTGTACATGACTACCGGGCTCTCTGGGAACATGGGGATTCCTGACTTGCTCTGGCCACCCCATTAGTAATGCCTCCTTTGTAAACAACTTACTCACCGCTCAACAGCTACCTCGAGTTTTGGCTATTATTAAATGTGCAGCCCACACCCGCATGGCCAACCAGGTCACTAAACTCAATGCTTCAGCAGATTAGACAGCGAAAAGTGCTGCACAATCCTCGATAGTTGTAGTCTCCTCGGGTCCCCATCAAGCAATCCTCCATGACTCAAGCAGAACGAGTTTGCCAGACATGTGGGAGGTACGTACTTTTCAGGGGGACGCCTCTGAGGAGGAGTGCAAGCTGTAGTTCCAGGTGGGGTGCCAGAAAGACCCCGACCGAGGTTTCTGGATCACCCCAGCGGGACTGGTTTGTGTTCCTACACAGTTTTTACCTATATTGGTCAATTATTCACACACCTGGAAAAGGAGGGAATGGTTGTTAACCTGCACCCTGCACACCGGGTACGACTCCCTTGACCATTTTCGTGTCTACAAGTTGATGTTACTGAATTGCCTAGAGTACATTGCTATAGATACTGCTTAGTTATTATAGATGCACTTAATAGATGGATTGAAGCTATTCCAACTACCAATAATACTGTTAAGACTGTTGTGAAGGTATTATTACGGGATATAATTCCCAGGTACGGCCTGCCAGAGATGCTGAGCTCTGACAATGGCCCACACTTTGTGGCGAAAGCAAGCGAAGGGGTGTGTAACAAACTAGCTATCAAGCAACATTTCCACTGTGTACACCACCCACGGGCCGCTGGCTTAGTGGAAAGTGTCAATGGCACTCTGAAGAGTAAATTGGCCAAACTAACAGCGGAGACTGGACTCGCGTGGATGAAGGTCCCACTGTTAGACCTATTCTACATGAGGGTCACCCCACAGGGGAAAACAGTGTTGTCACCAGCTGAAATCATTTATGGACGGCCCATGAGGACATCCTGTGGACCAAGACCTTGTGTAACATTGTTCCCAGAAAGTCTACCAGGTAAATTGGATATGCATACCCTCGGGGAAGAGATGAAATACATATGCCAACTAAACAAAATTTTCCAAACATTACATTCACAGGTACTACAGGCTTACAAGGAAGAGAACCACCCCACAGAGAGGAGTGACTATCCCACACTAGAACCTGGGAATTTTGTCCTGACCAAGAACTGGGATTGAGGGAAAATCAGACCTCGGTGGAGAGGACCATATTAGGTGTTACTGACCACTCCACGGCTCTGAGACTGAAGGGTTAATCTCGGTGGATACATCAAACAGACTACAATCGTGTTACTGAAGGAACTGAGTAGAAGGACTCTCTCGGACTAAAGGAAAAAGTATTGGTTGATCGTGGTGTGATGAACCTCCAGGTTTCTTGTCACTCAGAGAGTGCCTGAGTGACGTCAGCCGCCGGCTTTCTCGGCTCCTGTTTGATTCTTACTGAGAGAGAGGGAGGGGTGGAACTATTTGACTCTGCAGCGTGCTTACACTTGCTCACAGCTTGTGTTTACATAGCTCGCAGTTTGCTTTATTTAAGCAAGGACAGTCAGAGACAGACAGTCAGATGGAGAGAAAGAAAGAAGATGGAAGGTTCGAAACAAAGGACCTAGTGGCCGAAGTTTGCTGTTTGAACTCTCCTGTGCCCACAAGGGTGGGTTGATTATAGATCCAGCAGATACCTGGAAAATACCTGAGGAGGAAGGTAAAGCTGCGTGAGCGCGGGTGACGTCAGCGGCGAGCGCGGGCTTTAAAAAGCGACCCACTTTCAGGAGCGGGCAGCGGAGTGCGCAGGAGCAGAGTGCTGGGCTTTGGCTCAGCGGGCTTCGGCGCAAGAGGACTTCGGCAAGAAGCCTGCTTTTCATTTATTCTGACTAATCTAGGATCAGGTAATGGGGGAGACAGTTAGAGCAGTGGTGTGCTCCGTATGCAGTATGTGGGAGGTCAGGGTCAACACAGTTGTCCCTGATGACCACACCTGCAATAGGTGCATCCAGCTGCAGCTCCTATCAGACCGAGTTAGGGAATTGGAGCAGGAGCTGGATAAACTACGGATCATTCGGGAGGCAGAGGCAGAGATAGATAAGAGTTATCGGGAGGCAGTCACACCGAAAAGACAGGAGGTAGGCAAATGGGTGACAGTCAAGAGAGGCAGGGGGAGCAGACAGAGAGAGAAAAGCACCCCTGTGGCCGTTCCAATCAAAAATAAGTATACCGTTTTGGATACTGTTGGTGGGGATGACCTACCAGGAACAAGCTGCAGTGGTCCTGTCTCTGGCACTGAAGTTGGACCCGCGACTAGGAAGGGGAGGAGGGAAGAGAAGAGAGCAGTAGTGATAGGGGGTTCTATAGTCAGGGGGGCGGACAGGAGATTTTGTGGGGAAGATCGGGAGTCTCGGATGGTATGTTGCTTCCCTGGTGCCGGGGTCCGAGACATCTCAGATCGGGTGCAGTTTATTCTCAAGAGGGAGGGCAAGGATCTAAATGTTGTGGTCCATGTAGGGACCAATGACGTGGGTAGGATGAGTGAGGGGGTCCTGCGTAGGGAGTTCAGGGAGTTAGGTGTGAAGCTGAAGAGCAGGACCTCCAGGGTAACAATCTCAGGATTGCTACCTGTGCCACGTGCGAGTGAGGCAAGGAACAGGAGGATTATAAAAATTAATACGTGGCTGAGAGGATGGTGCAGGAGGGAGGGATTCAGGTTTGTGGATAATTGGGCCTTATTCCAGGGAAGGTGGGATCTGTTCCGAAGGGACGGTTTACACCTGAACTGGAGCGGTACTAACATTCTTGCAGGGAAGTTTGCTAGAGCTTCTTGGGGGGGGGTTTAAACTAAATTTGCAATGGGCGGGGATCCAGAATGTGAGAGAGGATAGCGAGAGGATGAATAAAGGACAGGTGGGGACTACACGGTTCCGGAATATTAAGTGTGTAGTAGAGGAAGGTGGGGCGGAACAAGTGATAAGGAGGACTCGTGTAGAGAGGGATGGTCTGACTGAACATGGAGTTAAATGTGTTGCAAGAATAAGTAAATGTAGGAAGGACAACAAAATTCTAGGGGCGTATAGCCCGATGGGAGTTCAGGGAGCTGGGTTAAGCACAATAGGCAGCGATTCAAACAGAGAGAGGAGAAATGGGTTAAAAATTCTATATCTGAATGCACGAAGTGTCAGGAATAAGGCGGATGAGCTTGAAGCTCAGGTGCGAATGGGTAACTATGATGTTGCTGGGATAACGGAGACATGGCTGCAGGGAGATCAGACCTGGGAAATGAATGTACAAGGGTATACGTGCATGTGGCAAAGCTAATGTCGCAGTAGTTATGGGGGATTTCAACATGCAGGTGAACTGGGAGAATCAGGTTGGTGCTGGACCACAGGATAGGGAGTTTGTAGAGTGCCTACGGGATGCATTCTTGGAACAGCTTGTACCAGAGCCGACCAGGGACAAGACTATTCTGGATTTAGTGTTATGTAATGAACAGGATTTGATAAGCGATCTCGCAGAAAAGGAGCCATTAGGAGGTAGTGATCACAATATGATAAGCTTTTATCTGCAATTTGAGAAGGATAAGGGCAGCTCGGAGGTGTCAGTGTTGCAGATGAACAGGGGAAACCATGGAGCCATGAGGGAGGAGCTGGCCAAAGTTGACTGGATGGATAGCCTAGCAGAAAAGACAGTGGAATAACAATGGCAGGTATTCTTGGGAATAATGCACAAGGTGCAAAATCAGTTCATCCCCCAGTGAAGGAAGGATTCAAAGGGGGGAAAAGGGGCCTCAGTGGTTGACAAAGGAAGTCAGAGACTGCATAGCATTAAAAAAAAGGAAATATGACAGAGCTAAGGTGAGTGGGTGGACAGATGATCGGGAAATTTTTAAGGAACAACAGAACTTAACTAAAAAGACAATACGGGGAGAAAAAATGAGGTACGAACGCAAGCTAGCCAGGAATATAAAGGAAGATAGCAAAAGCTTTTTTTAGGTATGTGAAGAGAAAGAAGATATTTAAGAACAATGTTGGGCCCCTGAAGAATGAATTGGGTGAAATTGTTATGGGAAACAGAGAAATGGCAGAAGAATTTAATGAGTACTTTAGATCTGTTTTCACTAAGGAAGACACAAGCAATCTCCCAGATGTCTGGATGGGCCAAGGACATAGGGTAACAGAGGAAATGAAACAGATTGACATTTGGAAGGAAACGGTGATGAGTAGACTGATGGGACTGAAGGCTGACAAATCCCCAGGTCCAGATGGTCTGCACCCTAGGGTACTAAGAAGGTGGCTCTGGAAATTGCGGATGCATTGGTAATCATTTTCCAATGTTCCTAAGATTCAGGGTCAGTTCCTGAGGATTGGAGAATGGCTAATGTTATCCCACTTTTTAAGAAAGGAGGGAGGGAGAAAACAGAGAACTCTCGACCTGTCAGCCTGACATCGGTGGTGGGAGAGATGCTAGAGTCCATTATTAAGGATGAAATAGAGGCATATCTAGATAGCAGTGATAGGATTGGGCCAAGCAAGCATGGATTTACCAAGGGTAAATCATGCTTGACTAATCTGTTGGAGTTTTTCGAGGATGTAACCAGGAAGTTAGACGGGGGAGATCCAGTGGATGTAGTGTACCTCGATTTTCAGAAGGCATTTGATAAGGTCCCACATAGAAGATTGGTGGATAAAATCAAAGCTCAGGGCATCGGGGGGAAGGCATTGACATGGATAGAAAACTGGTTGGCAGATAGCAAGTGTTAGGGTTAATGTTAGGGTTAATTCGAGACTGCCACTACAGGTCAGGAGTGGCTCGCGTGATATTAGGAGACAGGAGTACAAGGGAGGGAGGAAGCGAAACTGAGGATTCTGCTGCACCGAAACTGCTAGTGTCACGCGATTCAGTAAACAAAAGAAACAGGTAACTCGTGGGTGAATGGCATCGGGCCAATAAGGAGGACACAAGTGCCCGATATTACCAAATATGTACAACAAAGTTCGGCCTTACCAAATATGTGTAGCGAGGGGTTGGAATGGGGAAAAGGGGTATAAATAAGAGCAGAATGTAAGGGGAAGGCAGAACGCGCCTTCTCCAGCGATGCTTGTGTACTCGCTGTGCCAGTTACGATTCTGCGATAAAGCCACGTTTCACTATAATCAGGTGTTGGTTGTCTCTCTTCCAAACGACCACAGGGCATAACCTGAGCCCAGCAATTGGTGACCCCGACGTGGGGAGGGAAGAGACAACACAGGCTGGCGGGTCCGACGGCAGACAACTTGCGGCCGCACCTCGATTAAGGTCAGGAAGTGCCTGTTATATCGAAGACTTCCACTAGATAGTTAAATTACTGAGTTAGATCTTGTCTGCTGACGGAACCTCACCAACCCCAAATTACCTTGGGAAAGTTCATTCCAGGTGCGGAATCGTGACTGGTAAGTACTTACTTTTTCTTATCCGTTTTAGCAGGATCCTCCGCCCGTGGAAAAGTCTTCTGAGTGAGGGGAGTTGAGAACCCCGCCGCCCACGAAGGGCATAAAAGTCTCAGAATTGAGGAGGAGAAAAGTTACGCGGTACACCGTAGTGCACGGAGATACTGACGGCGCCTACCTTAGACTGGTTGTTAAGAGGAGAAATCTCCCACGCGAAGGTCAGGTTTTAAAAGGCGATTGTCCCACATTTGATCCTCTCCGTTTACTAGGGAGCCATGGAGCACTTCAACTTCAAGTTACCAAAACTCAGACATTTGCGTGTTGAGTAACAGAGTATATGAGAGTTTTTAGAAATATGGTAAAATTGATAACTGTGCGAGTTCAATAATCTAACAGTGAGCAGCCGCAGGGGTCGGACACCATCAAGGTAGGAGTGGAAGTGTTCCTCCGAGGCCCGGGGAAGCTCACCTGGAACGAAAAACGGTGGCATGGTCCATACCCTGTCACCGAGGTCTCCAACAGGGCATTAAAAGGTAAGAAGGGAGGGGGACAATAACTGGCATCATTTTCTCCTGGGACGTCTCGTTCAGGGAGCGCCGGACCCCTGCGGGGCCAGAGTGATATTAGACGCCGACCCAAAGAGGGATAAAGTTTTTCTATTTAACCTTTGTGATGTGATTGACTGCTGGGGAGGTTCAGAAGCCGGATGGAAAGGATACGAAGTCTACATGTATCCCTTTGCGGCACTCGGACTAGGGTATCCACCCATCTATCCCAATAAACGAACGGCGGGAGGGCAGTGGTGTGCCTCTTGGGATGATGTTTGGTGGGGAATGGGGTGGACCAGACGGAAAGCTGACCAGGAGCCTGATAGAACTCCGGGCGTTGGCCAACGAGCTGAAAGAGCAGTCCGGGGTAAACAACCCAGTGGTAGATTGGCTGAATAAGACCTTGGGTAAGTGGGGAGCGTTCCTGGGACAGTTGGCTCTGGGACTGTCTATTTCAATTGCTATCTTTTTCACGTGTGGTTGTTGTTGCATACCCTGTATCAGGACCCTAGTCGTCCGAACTATAGATCGAGCCTTGACCGGAAAGGATGGACCTCCACCGGCGTACCAGGCACCCTTGTTCCCGGTGGAGAGGGAGGACACGGCCCTCCCGGAAACGGACGCACTATGGGAAAACACGGACTGGAATGGGCCATGCAAAGGGGGAAATTGAGAGTTGCTTTTGAATAAGTCTTCTGAAATGTTGCATGCTACTTGTAAAAATTGCTGATGTTTAGGGAACCCCTACCCATATTTTGTGACCCTAGGTCGGACAAATCAGGATATGCAAAGAGGGAGGACACGCCAAAGAGTGCCGGGGGATGCTCACCTCCCTGCCTGATCCCGACAGCCGCGGAAAAAGCTTGTAAGGGATGTGGCCTCAGGGAGGCCAAGGGAGGGAATGTTAGGGTTAATGTTAGGGTTAATTCGAGACTGCCACTACAGGTCAGGAGTGGCTCGCGTGATATTAGGAGACAGGAGTACAAGGGAGGGAGGGAGCGAAACTGAGGATTCCGCTACACCGAAACTGCTAGTGTCACGCGATTCAGTAAACAAAAGAAACAGGTAACTCGTGGGTGAATGGCATCGGGCCAATAAGGAGGACACAAGTGCCCGATATTACCAAATATGTACAACAAAGTTCGGCCTTACCAAATATGTGTAGCGAGGGGTTGGAATGGGGAAAAGGGGTATAAATAAGAACAGAATGTAAGGGGAAGGCAGAACGCGCCTTCTCCAGCGATGCTTGTGTACTCGCTGTGCCAGTTACGATTCTGCAATAAAGCCACGTTTCACTATAATCAGGTGTTGGTTGTCTCTCTTCCAAACGAACACAGGGCATAACCTGAGCCCAACAAAGCAAAGGGTAGCGGTGAATGGGTGTTTCTCGGAATGGCAGGTGGTGACTAGTGGGGTGCCACAGGGCTCGGTATTGGGACCACAGCTGTTTACCATTTACGTTAACGATTTAGATGAAGGCATAGAGAATAGCATCAGCAAATTTGCTGATGATACTAAGCTGGGTGGCAGTGTGACATGTGATGAGGATGTTAGGAGAATTCAGGGTGACTTGGATAGGCTGGATGAGTGGGCAGATACTTGGCAGATGGCGTTTAATGTGAATAAGTGTGAGGTTATCCACTTTGGGAGTAAGAACAGGAAGGCAGATTATTATCTGAACGTTATAGCGTTGGGTAAGGGAGTAATACAAAGAGATCTCGGAGTCCTTGTTCATCAGTCACTGAAGGTGAATAAGCAAGTGCAGCAGGCAGTGAAGAAGGCTAATGGAATGTTGGCCTTTATTACAAAGGGAATTGAGTACAAGAGCAAGGAAATCCTCTTGCATTTTTACAGAGCCCTGGTGAGACCACACCTGGAGTATTGTGTACAGTTTTGGTCTCCAGGGTTAAGGAAGGACATCCTGGCTGTAGAGGAAGTGCAGCGTAGATTCACGAGGTTAATTCCTGGGATGTCTGGACTGTCTTACACAGAGAGGTTAGAGAGACTGGGCTTGTACACGCTGGAATTAAGGAGATTGAGAGGGGATCTGATTGAAACATATAAGATTATTAAGGGATTGGACAAGATAGAGGCAGGAAATATGTTCCAGATGCTGGGAGAGTCCAGTACCAGAGGGCATGGTTTGAGAATAAGGGAAAAACTTCTTCTCCTAGAGAGTTGGGGGGGGTCTGGAATGCATTGCCTCAGAAGGTAGTAGAGGCCAATTCTCCAGATGCTTTCAAGAAGGAGATAGATCGGTATCTTATGGATAGGGGAATCAAGGGATATGGGGACAAGGCAGGAACTGGGAATTGATAAGGAATTGATCATCCATGATCTCAAAATGGCGGTGCAGGCTCGAAGGGCTGAATGGTCCACTTCTGCACCTATTGTCTATTGTCTGTTGAATGTGTGATTGTCACTTTGTTTGATCCACTGGAGTGGATCTTTAGGTTTGGCAGTATCCTGTGAAGACCACTTGTTGTAACCCTTGCCTGGGGGTGGTAATTCACTTGTACAGGGTACCCCGTGACAAATCACTGTTGGTGATAATTCCTATAATCCATATGGGGATTTTGATGGAGTATCCCGTGGCTACCACTTTTGTAAACCCTTAACTGGATTTGGGTGTGTTATGTGGTAACCACTTGTGAGAAAGAGATTCTGTGGAAATCACTGTCGGTAATACTTTGTGTGTTGGATCTGGATTGGGAGTACCTTGTGGAATCTACCTGTGTGTTAACGCTTGCCTGGGTGGAAGTTCCCTTTGAAGACGGTACCCCTGTTATAAGTTAGTTTTGGTGATAATTCATATGTGGATTTGGAACGAAGACGGATAAGATCTTCGGCGACTGTTATCCTGTTTTACCACCGTGGAACTTGTGGAATTGGAAGCAATTGCCTACTTTCGACATTCACCTTCGATTACAAATATCTCTCTCTCATCATTTATTCCGTAGATGAGCTGAACTTTCATACTTTACCATCTTAAGACTCTAAGCTTGGTATTCCTTAAGCTCAATGGTTTGGGAGTTATATTTACACATAAGTATACACATAACACTGTTAACCATAGAACACTACAGCACAGTACAGGCCCTTCAGCCTTCCATGTTGTGCCGACCCATATAACCCTTAAAAAAATGTACTAAATCCACACTACCACATAACCCTCTATTTTTCTTTCATCCATGTGCCTGTCCAAGAGGCTCTTAAATAGCCCTAATGTTATAGCCTCCACCACCATCCCCGGCAAGTCATTCCAGGCACCCACAACCTTCTGTGTAAAAAAACATACCACTGATGTCTCCCCTAGACTTCCCTCCCTTAATTTTGTACATATGCCCTCTGGTATTTGCAATTGCTGCCCTGGGACACAGATACTGACTATCCACCCTGTCTATGCTTCTCATAATCTTGTAGACCTCTATCGTCCCCTCTCATTCTTCTACTCTCCAAAGAGAAAAGTCCCAGCTCTGCTAACCTTGATTCATATGACTTGTTCTCCAAACCAGGCAACATCCTGGTAAATCTCCTCTGCACCCTCTCCATAGCGTCCACATCCTTCCTATAATGAGTTGACCAGAATTAAACATTAAGAGCATTCTCACCAGAGATTTGTAGAGTTGCAACATGACCTCTCTACTCTTGAACTCAATCCCCCTGTTAATGAAGCCTAGCATACCATAGGCCTTCTTAACCACCCTATCAACCTGTGCAGCAACCTTGAGGGATGTATGGATTTGAACCCCAAGGTCCCTTTTGATTGTTTTGCTTAAGTTGTTATATTATAAGTAGATACAAATAAAGATAGTGGTGTTAACATCAAAACCAGACTCCATGTGTGGTCTATTGCTGCTGGTTCATTTAAATTGTTACAGGTATGTAACAGTGGTGTTCGTGTTTATGTCTTTGAGAGGGATCATCCCAGCATCCGGGGTCCCCATGTTAACACATTTCTGTGTCTCTGTCACACCGATGCCAAACAGGTAGATCTAGGGGCCTGCTGGGTTTGTGCCAAAATTCTGCGGCATAGTAAAACTATGATTCCAATGTCAGTAATCCCGCTCAACCAGAGTGAGGAACTCTCAGCCTGGGCTTTCACAAATAACACCCGGGGAAGAGAAATGCGGAACTGGGATCCAGTCAGAGATGACTGTGACTGTCAGTGTTTTCAGGGATGGTATCTCAGGCTCCCACCAAACAGAACTTCCTATACTGGGAAACATGCATCCTGATCAGACTTGCAGGTGCCCGGCAGCGGAGAGGAATAACTGAGACTGAGCGATTTTGGATGATCACTTTTCTCTCCTATGGAGTAGCCAGGAATCCACCAAAGATAATCAATTTGGCTACAGCACTTGAGCTGGCCACAATACTGCAGAGGCCCTGACAGAAATGCAGGCCCAAGTAACAGAAATATCCACTGAAATGATTGCAATCTGGCAAACAGTCGTACAGAATCGCATGGCTTTAGATTTTATCCTAGCTGAGAAAGGGGGAACCTGTGTTATTATTGACACAGAATGCTGCACCTATATCCCTGATGAGTCTACTAACATGACATCCCTCTCCGAGCACACTGCCAGGGAGATTGACAGCATCAAGAAAGGTAGGGCAGGATTTACACAGGTTCACCGAAGGGTCGAAATGGTAGTATTTGAAGGCCTGTTTGGTAATATGTGAGGCATGATATTGCATTATGGCTTAATAGTTGTACATATCATTGTAATAATTAGTGTTGTGCACTGTTTTTATCCATTGATAAGTCAATGCTGTACACGGATGCTTTCTCTGTAAAAAAATTACTGCTTTGTTGATCATGTAATGATCAAAAGGAGGAAGTGGTAAAGTATGTAAAAGGGTTAACGCTTCCTTAAACAATAGCCGCCTGTTTTTCTGAAAGAAATTGCTGATGATCAACCGATGTACTAAGCCATGCTGAGCCATATTTCTTCTTGAGGGTAGCTAGCTAGGGTTTCTGGATGTTTATCTGAATTGTGCTCTCATGCGTAGAGATAGGACAGCTTCAGTCTGTTCTGTGTGTGTAAGCCATTATGACTATTTTGTAATTTATCTTAAGGGGCTGTAATATAGTAAATAACTTTGGCTCCAGCCTGCCTTGTGTGGTGGGTATCTGGACAGATATATCTGTGGTGTAAGGGGAATTGTTAGTCAGTTAGTGGATTGGGCGGGAACAGTCATAGACTATTCCTGTTTGAGCGACTAACTGAGTAAGCCCCAGGTGCTTGGAGTAAAGACTTTGTATTTATACGGTCTCTGAGTGACTTTTTCCAGATTCGACTTCCACAGAATGGGAGTGGTTTTAAAGGACTGGGCTGCTGGAAGCACATTACCAGACCTGGAGTGATTGCAACTGGATCTGACAGAGGCATAACTGGTTCCTCTGGGCACATTCAGTCTCACTCCAACAATTTCCTACCTTCCTTTTACAGGTATGTAATGTCTAAAGGACCAGAGTTTGAGTAAATGAGACTCACCAAACTTTCTCCTGACTGAATCACTGGATCCTCTGAATCAGATGGGTTCTCTCCAGTTGATGCTCTCAATCCTCAGGCAGGTTCACTTGTTGATGTTCCACTGTCTTCAGTGGTGGTTTGCTTCCAGTTGGGTTTTTCTTCCAATAAATCTCTCACCGCAGGACTAACTTTAACATGAAAGATAATGAAGCAAATTGCCAATAGAAAGGAGAACCAAATATGTTGCTTAATGTTACTAAGAGCAAAACTCACTGAAATTTAAATGTTGAAGGCAGATATAATGACCTCAGTGAACAATCTTTTATTGTCCCTCACACGTCACAAAACGATATGGGATAAGAAGGAGCCATCATTCAGTTATGGTAAGACATAAGACACAGAAACAGAATTAGGTGATTCGATCCATCTGGTCTGCCCCACCATTCAACCATGGCTGATTTTCATTCCAACACCATATTCCTGCCTTCCTCCTGTAACCCTGAAGCTACTTAGCAATCATCAATATATTAATCTCTGTCATAAACATACCCAAATGGCAGCCTCAACCACCCTCTGCAGCAACAAATTCCACAAATCAGACTTCCTTTGGCTGAAGAAATTTTCTCACCTCAATTTTAAAGGGAAGCATCTTTATTCTGAGACTGTGCTGTCAGATCACCGACTCTCCGTATAATGGAAACATCCTCTTCATGTCCACTGTATCCAGGCTTTTCTGCATTGGGTAGGTTTACTTAACCATACATCCGTCCACAACTCCCACCGTCCCTCTGAACTCCATTGAGCACAGGTCCAGAACCATCAAATACTCCTCAGACATGAAGCCGATCATTCCTGAGATTATTCTTGTAAACCTTGTTAGCAACACACCACGTGATCGTGCGTCCCAAAGCGGAGGGCGGGACAGATCTGCGGCGCACTGGCTCACGTGACCTGTTGGCGGGACTCCCCTTTCAATTCTGCGGAAATAGACAGCCTGGGCTCCTGGTTTGGATCGCTCAATGCAGATTCAGTGAAGTCAATACATTTCTGACGAGCCCAGATAACTGGGTACTAAATGAGTAATTGGCCCTCATTTCGGGGCTCAAGGCCAACATCGGATCTCCCCGCTCGGGTTCGGTCTCAATACTCACCGATGGGAAAGTGATATCTTCAGCCCACAGACAGTGAACCCGAACCCGCAGAACGCAACCCGCCTGTAGACTGTGAGCATGCGCAAAGTGATTGGTGCATCATCCGGAGGGCGGGGCCTCGGAAGCGACGCACAGAAGCTGCCAATCTGTGGTTAAATGGGAGGGGAAAATGGGATCACGTGACTCCTCCTTCCCCCGGGCAGTGACTCCAGCTATCCATTACTCTTTGGAAAGAAGCAAACTTGCCATTCACATCTCCTCTCACCCTGAATGTATTAGCCATTTCACCCCCAGGAAAAATATATCGTCTTTCCACTATTTATTCCTCTCGTAATCTTACAAAATGTCCATCCAGTCTCACCCCAGCCAGCGCCGCTCTGGAGTAAACAACACAAGTTTGTGCAACCTCTCGTTACAGCTCATGCCCTCTAATCCAGGCAATATCGTGGTAAACCTCTTCTGCGTCTCCTCCAAAGCCCCGACATCCTTCCGAGAGTGGGGGCGAACAGAACTGTATGAAATACTCCAGATGTGGCCTAACTAGTTTTATAAAGCTGTGTTACGAACTGTAACGTTTTAGAAACGAAACAGCAGCAATAGAGTTCACACTGGAGTCTGGTTTTGATGTTAAACCACTTATTTATTAGTATCTACTTATAGTAACTTAACCAAATAAAGGAAAGGTAACAGTGTTATGTGTAAATATAACTCCCAAACTATCGAGCCTGAGGGAACAAAGCTTAGAGTCTTGAGATGGTAAAGTAGGAAAATTCAGTAATCCCCGGAATAAATGATGGGAGAGAGATATTTGTAATCCAGGGTGAAACGTAGAGAAAAGGCCGTTACTTCGAAATAACCGTCGTCGAAATTTCTATCCGTTGAATCTGTCCATAAACGAGTTATCAGCGAAAGTGACCTGTCACAGTAATACCGTCTATCAGGGGTTACCGCACAACATACCCAGGCAAGGGTTAACACAAGTAACAACCCCACACATTCGTTGTGGTTCTGTGCACCGATGATCAACCCACTCTTCTGGGCATCGGAGAGTTCCAAGCCTCAGCTGCGACAAACTGAAGCTATCAGCTTTTCCACTCACACACACACACACACACACACACACACACACTCTCTCTCTCTCTCTCTCTCTCTCTCTCTCTCTCTCTCTCTCTCTCTCTCTCTCTCTCTCTCTCTCTCTCCCCCCCTCTCACTCCCCCCCTCTCTCTCTCTCACTCTCTCTCTTCAGACTGACCGACAGCCTGTCTGCAGATCGCTCTCTCTCTCTCATGATTAATCCACAGTTAGCGCTGTCAGCCTGTGACTGACGTCATAGTCCCGCCTCCTCACGCCGGCGCTCTTAAAGAAACAGTCACAGTACGACCGCAGGCACGTAACAGCTGCAACACAACTTCCCGACTTTTGAACTCAATGCTTCAACTAATAAAGACAACCACGCCATTTGCCTTCTTAACCACCCGATGAATCTGTGCAGTCTCTTTCAGGAGCGATGAACTTGGAGTCTGAGATCCCTCTGATCATCAACACTGTTCAGGGGTTTGCATTTAACAGTGTACTGTCTCATGCATTCGACCTACCGAGCTGCCAAGATGATCATCACTGATCAAATCTCACTGAGATTTCTCAGGTCCTGTTGAATTTATTGCCAAGTGCACAAGTACGGGAAGGTACAGGTACAGAGAAACATTGACTTGTGGCAGCATCACAGGCAAGTACATTCGGATAACACACGGAACACAGATTATACGATTCTCTGTCAGTAACAATCTATTATCTATAAACATGTCATTAACCGTATTTTATATACAGTACGTTCTGTCATGATCAATATTTAAATGTGCAATAACGGACTTGGAAATGTTGAATTTGGTCCATGTTTCCATTCCTCCTGTAATCCACAACCAGCTCCTTTGTTTTTGACACAATGAGGGAGAGGTTGTTTTCTTGACACCACTGTGTCGGGGTGATGACTTCTTCTCTGTCGGCTGTCTCGTTATTATTTGAGATTAGGCCAGTCAGTGTAGTGTCGTCAGCAAATTTAATAAGCAGATTGGAGCTGTGGGTGACGACACAAGTCATGGATATACAGAGAGTAAAGGAGGGGGCAAGGAGACACCTCTGTGGGGTATGTGTGCTGGGGGTCAGAGAGACAGAGGTGAGGGAGCCCACTCGCGCGATCTGACAGGAAGTCCAGGATCCAGCTACACAAGACACGGTGAAGGCCGAGGTCTCTGAGCTTCTTGTCGATACTTCTCGCCTTCGTATGGCTGCTACTCTGCCCATGACTGCAAGGAACTGCAGAGAACTTTGGAGAGCGGAGAACATCAGAGAAACAAGCCTCCCCTCCATGGACTCTTCCTACACTTCCCCTGCCTCGGAAAAGCAGGCCATGTACTCAAAGATCCTCACAACCTGGACATTCTTGCTGCAAACCCGCTCCCCCATCGGGGAAGAGATACAAAAGCCTTAAAGCGCGAACCACCAGGCTCAAGGACGGCTTCCTGTCTGTGGTTATAAGCCAAATGAATGATAAAATGGACTCGACCTCACAATGGAACTCGACGTGACCCTGCACCATATGTCTATCTGCACTGCACTTTCTCTGCAGCCATAATGCTTTGTTACAGTTATTGTCTTGTCGTATATCAACTCAATGTACTGTCGTAATGTATTGATCTGTGTGGCTGGTACGTCAGGCAAGCTATTCACTGTAGCTCAGTACGTGATAAGAATAAACAATATCCCCATTTTAATTGTGTGGAAATATTAGACAGACTGAGCTTCTGCTTTGGAAACTCAGAAGGAAACTTAACTGACTGTTGTAATTTCTGAGGAATGCAAATAAACGGAAAAGGCTTCAATCTCGCATTACGATCTGCGGTAACTGGGATCAGGTGACCGGTGGTGGGTCTCCCATATCAATATCAGGATCAGGTTTAATAGCACCGGCATATGTCATGAAATCTGTTGTCTCTGCGGCAACAGGAGAACCTAATTCATAACAATAGATTTTAACAACTATGAATTACAATAATATACATATTAAATCGTTAAATTATATAAGTAGTGCAAAAATAAACATAAAAACTAAACTCTTTTAATTGTGTGGATATTCTGGAGCAAAGCTTAACTGAACTGTCCACATTGATGAGAAGCTCAGAAAAACAGTAAAGGCTAAATTCTCATATGAATGGGTCAGGCATCCAGAAATATTGGCTGCACTTTGGCAGGGAGAAACAGTGGAATAGACCATAAGACCATAAAATATTGGAGCAGAAGTTGGCCATTCGGCCCACCGAGACTGCTCCGTCATTCAATAATGGGCTGTTCCAATTCTTCCAGTCATCTCCACTTCCCTGACTTAGTCCCATACCCTTTGATGCGCTGGCTAATCAAGAAGCTATCTATCTCTACCTTAAATACACCCAATGACTTGGCTCCACAGCCACTCATGGCAACAAATTCCACAGATTTACCACTCACTGACTGAAGTAATTTATCCGCATCTCCATTCCAAAATGGACGTCCTTCAGTTCTGAAGACATGCCCTCTTGTCCTAGCATCCCCTACCATTGGAAATTTACTTTGCCATATCTAATCTGTAATGGTCTTTTAACATTCAGAATGTTTCTATGAGGTCCCTATTATTCTCCTGAACTCCAGGGGACACAGCCCATGAGCTGTCAGACCCTCCTCATATGGTAAACCTTTCATTGCTGGAATAATTCTAGTGAATCTTCTCTAAACCCTCTACAATGCCAGTATATCATTTCTAAAATAAGGATCCCAAAACTGCACACAATAGTCTGTGTGATCTCACGAGTGCCTTACAGAGTCGCACCATCGCATCCTTGCTCTTAATTCAACCCAAAGAGACTCTACACCTTCCAGTCATATGTCATCTCCTTCCAATGATTTAATATTGTACACAGGGCCACACCACTTCCTGTGCCTACTCACCTCTCTTTCAGATACACCGTACATCGTTGTACTTCCAGCTGCCAATGGCCGCCATTCTTTAGCCAAGTTTCACAGATAGCCACAGCGTCATGTTTGCCAATCTGTAGCTGGATTTCAAGATTGTTCATTTTATTCCTTATGCTGCGTGCATTCAAATACAACACTCTCAGTCCAGTATGTGCTGCTTTCTGTTTTAATCGCACAATGACTCTATTGCCCTGTAACTCATGCCACTGGTTTTGATTAAGCTTCATCTCCTGCCTGTTCTTTCTATAATCTCCGTTGCACACAATCTTTGATTTATTTCTGTTTTCCCCTTCCTCAGCCCAATCACTCCGGGTCCCATCTTTGTATACCTGTCTGGACACGCCCCTCTGCTGACTGCTCCTCCTCCTCCCTCAGTCACCTACTCCTGAGGTTCAATAACATTGCTGACTCTGAGTTTACCACCGTCAAATGCCAGGAGGGACATAATAATAATAATAAGAATAATAATAATAATAATAATAATAAGAAGAAGAAGAAGAAGAAGAAGAAGAAGAAGAACAAGAAGAGGAAAGTTTCTGGTGGCAGTCGTGTAAATAAAATGTGATCTAGCGTGTCCAATCCGTTAATAATCTTACCTGTTTCATTCAGATCCCCTCTCATCCTTCTAAGAATGCGAAGGAGACAGACAAACTGAGCCAAGTCACAGACTGATGAAGGGGAGGAATGATCCATTTTGATACAGAGAGGGAAGCAGAGAGTTTGATATTGTGCCTGATGCCGGAACTGTAGCCAGTTAGAAGATGAAGTGTTGTTCCTCCAAATTGTTTTGAGCTGTGACAGTGTTTTTTTCTGAAGGCACCATGGAGACTAAAATTATCTGAGTTGAAATGTTGTCCTTCTCCCAGTGACGTGCTTTGTAAACTTTCAACAGTGTAGAAAGATCCAGGGATTTGTGTATGGGAATCTCAAACGTTGTTTCCGCTGCATCTGTCAGTTCACCAGCGCTTGAATGTCGCCGATCCTTGAATGTGGGGGCGGAGATGCGGGAGAAGACAGCGCCCCACTCGCTGCAAGACAGCCCGATCACGTGTCCGTGTTCGTGATCTGATTGGATACATTGCCACGACGTTGATAGCAGTGTGATGTCATTCACTGACAAAGTGTCTCGGCCCGAAAAGTTGACAGCTCGTTTCAACGGATGCTGAGTTCATCCAGCTTGTTTGTACGTGTTGATGTCATTCACTGGCACTCATTTTGGAAGAGATTCAATCGACCATCACAGATACACCAACAGCTTCGCACTGGGAAGTGACCGTTCACCTGCTCCGTGTGTGCAAAGAGACACATTCAGTTAACCCACCTTGTGATGCTCCGGTGAGTTCACAATAAATAGAGGCTACATTTCTGTCCGGAGTGAGCAAAGAGATTTACTCAGTCATCCCAGCTGCTGCAACACCAGCAACTTCACATCAGGGAGGAAGTTCAAATCAGCTCCGTGTTAAATGTTTAACCATCACGGTGACTGAAGGCAGCTGCAGGTTCATGAGGGACTGTTACTGTCGGATTCTACAGTTCTTTCAGCTGCTTATCGCACCCAGGACTGAACCCTGGTCACTGAGCATTGGAAGAGTCTGTTCTGCTGATGTTAACCTTAAACTGGACTGATGTTTAATATTGTGGATCTGTGAAAGATAAACCAGTTCTGTTTCAAATCCCGTGTCTCAGGTACTGACTGTCTCTGCCAGACTCAGAATGTACACTAGAGAGGCCCATGTTTCTGTTCCATATCAGTATTTAGAAATATATCCCTGCCACTCCCCATTCAATCTCCCTGTGATTACCGGTTGCAGCTAGTCGCCACTCTAGGAGATTTCCCTTGAATTTCATAAAATCATAGAAATCTACAGCACATTACAGACGCTTTGGCCCACAATGTTGTGCCGACCATGTAACTTACTCTAACTCTGCCTGGAATTACCCTACCGCATAGCCACCTATTTTCCTAAGCTCCATGTACTTATCTAAGAGTCTCTTAAAAGACCCTATTCTATCCGCCTCTACAACTGTCGCTCGCAGTCCATTCCACACGCACACACACCACTCTTTGTTTAAAAAACTTTGCTCTGACATCTCCTCTGTAGGTACTTCCAAGCAGCTTAAACCTCTGCCCCCTCGTGTTAGCCGTTTCAGCCCTGGGAAAAAGCCTCTGGCTATCCACACGACCAATGTCTCTCATCATCTTATACACCTGCATGAATTCCCTGCATGATTTTCTCCGGGCTGAATAAGAAGATGAGCTCACTGTGGTTGTGACGTTCTTCAGGGCTCTGGACAAAGTTGGTTAAACTCCTTCTTCCCTGCTCTTTTCAACGTTTTGGGTCATTTTCACCAATTTTAAAGGACTGTGCCTCAGACAGCTGGGTTGTTGCAATTGTTACGTACCAGCAGCAACAGATCACTAATGGAGTCTGGTTTCGATGTTAAATCCACTATCTTTACTAGTATCTACTCCAAATATAAAAGATTAAACGAAATAAACAGAAGTTAACAATGTTATCGTATATATGTGTATGTAGAGCTTCCAAACTATCAAGCTTGGGAAACAATGCTTAAAGTCCTAAAATGGTAAAGTAGAAAAGTTCAGTAATCCACGGAATAAGTGAGTGAGAGGAGAGATTTGTAAATCCACACGAACATGTAGAGAGAAGGCAATTACATTCCACGCTGGGTAAACGAAATAACAGTCGCCGAAGATCTTATCCGTTGATTCGTTCCGAAATTCACTTCGAAATATCACCAGGTGACAGTGACAGGAATATCGTCTTCAAGTGGTTACCACAGAACACCCCGATTCCAGGTAAGGGCCAACAAAAGTGATACCACAGGATACTCCAGCAAATTCTCACAAATGGATTATACGAAGTGACAGTCACACATATCCGTTGTGCACGGCGTGCCGATGATCAACCCGATTTTCTGGGCATGGAAGAGTTCCAACCCATAGCAGTGACAAGCTGAAGTTCCAACAGCTTCTCCTTCTCCCTCTCCCTCTAAGTCTGCCGCAGCTTGTGTCTGACGTCACAGTCCCGCCTCACTCAGGCACTTAAAGGGACACTCACGGTAAACAAACCTGCGGTCTCGCAACACAATGCACCTCTAACGTCTGATAGTAGACTCGCCAGTGAATCTTCCATGGTGCAGAGTCAGAAACCAAAGAGTTACCAGCCTGAGTCAGGGCTTTGGGGCTCCAGAGAGAGAGATGGGGCCTGGAGTTCACGAGAAGGAGGAGGAATCAAACCAGCAGGCTATGGCTACAAAACAAAGATCGGAATCATTTGGAAACAGGTTGCCCGAAAAAAAAGGTGGTTAATTTCTGCAAAATACTAGTGGAAATTAACTGATCAGGCAGTAAATGTGGAGAGGAATAATTAGACAACGTTTAGGCCGAGCCCCTTCAGCTCGATTGTGTACTCAGCTAATTAGTTGCTGCCTGAATTGCAGAGTTCCTCCTGCATTTTGTTTGTGTGCGTCTCTGTATTTCCAACAAATACAGAATCTCCTGTGTTTCAGATCTCCATTTTACTCTGGCATGAGATTCACGTTGATATTGAGTATATTGTATATGGGAGCCGCTTTCTGAGTTTAAACAGCTGCAGATTTTTCTATACACACGAAAAAAAATGAGGTACAGACATTGAACCAGTGCTTGCAGAAATGTTTAATGGCACCGTGACTACCCATATGGACCTGCGTTAAAGTTTTTGGCCGACACTGAAGCACCGATGAAATGCGCAGGCGTCAGGGCTGTGACGTCACCGAGAATGACGCATGCGCACAGTACTCGGGAGGCCTTGGAAACATCGGCTGCAGGTAAGAGCAATTCTCTGTCTCTTTACCTTAAACTCCGATTTCCGGGCAAATCCTGTGACCTGCAATCCCAGGACAGTCCTGCTGTCTTCCCTTCTCTCTCAGCTCCCGATCCATTCACGGGCCCCAGGGAGCTTCCGGCTGATCAGGGAATGGGATCCGATGGATCTCTCAGACAGAGCTGAGCTCCAGCTTGGGAACTCGGAGAAAGGGAACAAAATCTTTTAGATCACCAGTTGAGAAAATCACCTTTGTTCTGCCTCCATTCACAAACAAGAAAAAAATCTGCAGATGCTGGAAATGCAAGCAACGCACATACAATGCCGGCGGAATTCAGCATTAGTACTCTTTTCATAGGTGCTGCCTGGCCTGCTGAGTTCCTCCTGCATTTTGTGTGAGTTGCTTGTTCTAACTTTTCTACCAGTGAGAACATGTTTTGTCTCATTCTCTCTGTGTACATAATGATATCAAACACCTTTGCCCTGGGCAACAAATAGCTTTCACATCACATATGTCGTGGGCAAAGTACTGGAGAGTTTAACATCGGTAGCTGAGCAAAGGGCGCTGAGTAGGCTATGGTCAATTATGGAAAACTCTGAACATCCTCTACATAGCACCATCCAGAGACAGAGAAGCAGTTTCAGCGACAGGTTACTATGGATGCAATGCTCCTCAGACAGGATGAAGAGGTCAATACTCCCCAATGCCATTAGGCTTTACAATTCAACCGCCAGGACTTAAGAACTTTTTAAAAGCTATTACTAATGCTTTTTGAGATAGTGATTTAGATGCATATCATATTTTTTTACTGAGTTAAGTATTGTATGTTATTAGTTTTGTTACAACAAGTGTATGGGACATTGGAAAAAAAGTTGAATTTCCCCATGGGGATGAATAAAGTATCTATCTATCTATCTATCTATCTATCTATCTATCTATCTATCTATCTATCTATCTATCTATCTATCTATCTATCTATCTATCTATCTACCAGACTCCAATGAGACAGACTACTGTCCTTCCCTTTATATTCATTGGCATTACCATCACTGAGTTCACCACTGTCAGTCATTTGGGGGAGAGTTCAGGGGTAATATTTATGTAGAATATAGAAACTGGTGTTACCTGTGTATATTGTGGTGATGCAAAAGTTGCTGGAGAATTTACAAGTGGGAAAAAGTGGAGTGATACTTGGAAATGTGACTTTTTGAAGTGTAATTTAGCAAGCAAACCCATATGGACAAAGTGCAAAAGCTCTGGTGAGAAAATCCTTCATTACCCGTTACAGGCCTGTTACACAGGTTGTGTGAGAGTGCAGGTGAACTTGATCAGACCCCGAGGAGATCAAAGTTCTTTTCAACAGTGATTTGCTAGCTGTTAAAATGAATAACTCTCTATATAAAATTCACTGTGCACATGTTGTCACTGGCTAAAAATGCACAGTACAAGATTTATGTGCACACTGGTTATTACAAATTAGAGGGGATATTGGAGGGGAGGTGGGGAGACCTCCAGTGTCCCTGATGCCCTCACCTACAAGATGTGCATCCAGCTGCAGCTTGTAACCCTGCACTTCAAAGAGTTGGAACTTGAAATGGATGAATTCTGGATCATCCAGGAGTTGGAGCAGGTGATAGTTATGACATGAAGAAAGGTGAGTTACACCCAAGGTGCAGGACACAGGAAACTGGGTGAGAGTCAGGAAGGGGAATGAGGTTAAATAGCCATTGCAGAGTACTCTTGTGACCATTCCCCACAACAACAGGTGAACCACTTTAGAAACCATTGGGGGGAGTTGCCTGGCAGTGGAAAGTCAAAGGGGTGATAGGGGATTGGTTAGGTAGGGGAATAGACCAGGAAAGGGTGTAATATTCTAGCAGTAAGGCTTGCTAGAGCTAGTGTGGAGGGTGATGTAAATTGTAAGGGGAATAGGAGCCAGAATGACAGAACAGGTAGTAGAGAGATTGTATTGAATTGACTTTATTATGTGCATCCTTCATATACATGAGGAGTGGAAACCTTTACATTACGTCTCCATCTAAATGTGCAATGTGTAGTTTATAGTAATTAATAATAAATAGTTTGTACATAGGACAGTCAATACAACATGGAAGTGCAATTGTATCAGCCTGAATGAATCAGTCTGATGGCCTGGTGGAAGATGATGTCCCGGAGCCTGTGGGTCCTTTTGCTGTGGTACTGTTTCCTGGATGAGAACAGCAGGAACAGTTGGTGTATGTGGTGAATTAGGTCCCCAAAATCCTTTGGGCCCCTTTTACACACCTGTCTTTGTAAATGTCCTGAATCATGGGAAGTTCACATCTGCAGATATGCTGGGCTGTCCGCACCACTCTCTGTAGGTTCCTGCGATTAAGCAAAGTACAGTTCCCATACCAGGCAGTGATGCAGCTGGTCAGGATGCTTTCAATCCTGTCCCTGTAGAAAGTTCTTAGGATTTGGGGTCCCATCCCAAATTTCTTCACCTGTCTGAAGTGAAAGAGGTGCTGTTTTGCTTTTCTCACAACATAGCCAGTATGTGCAGACAAAGTGAAATCTTGGTGATGTTTATACCAAAGAACTTAAAGCTGTTCACCCTCTCAACCCCAGATCCATTGATGTCAATGGGGGTTTGCCAGTCTCCATACCTCCTGTCGTCCACAATCAGCTCCTTTGTTTTTGTGCCAGTCAGGGAGAGTTTGTTTTCTTGACACCAGTCCGATGTTGTTCAGACCTCAGATAGAGTCAGCAATCAAATGGTTGAGCATGGTGCGATGAATGTGCTGAGCTGTGTATATCACAATGAAAGAAGCATCGTAGGAAAGTCAGATGAGCTCAGGGCAGGGAATTATGATATTGTAGCCATTACTGGGACTTGGTTGCACCCAACAGTCTGAGGGGTTTAGAGGAACAAATTTGTAGAGAGATCGCAGACCATGCCAAGAAACAAAGGTTGATGCAGTAAGTGAATTTAACTTCCCATATATTGACCAGGACACCCATACTGTAAAAGACTAGATGCGGCAGAGTTTGTCAAATGTGCCCTTAATCAGTACGTAGAATTCCCGACGTAGAAGTGTGCAATAAGCCATTAGGAAGTGATCCAGGGCTGGTGACAGAAATTAGTGATCATAATCCATGAGATTCAAAGTAACTATGGAGAAAGGGAGGTGTGGACCACGGGTTGAGATTCTAAATTGGAGAAAGGTCAATTTTGATGGTATCAGAAAGGATCTGTCAAGTGTGGTTTTGGACAGGCTGTTTTCTGGCAAAGGAGTACTTGTAAGTGGGAGGCCTTCAGAAATGAAATTTTGAGGGTGTACAGTTTGTACATGCCTGTCAAAATAAAAGTTGAAAGGTACCTGGTGCAGGGAACCTGGGTTTTCAAGAGAGATTGAAGCCCCGGATATTTTGTTCCTTTAAATGCCTCAGACATTGCCTTGGTTTTCTGTGCTACCAAGACTCATTAATGACTACAATATCGTGACTCCACGCCCTGAGCTCATCTGACGTTTTTTGACTTGTCTTCTGTTGGTTTCTAAAAGCTTCCCAATAGTTTTTGCTCTTTTGTTTGCCCTCTCTTTGGCTTTTATGTCGGCTTTGGCTTCTCATTTCAGCCACGGTTGTGTCCTCCTGCTTCCACTTCTTTGGGATGTATCGATCACTCAGCTCCCGAATTGCTCCCAGAAACTCCAGCCATTGCAGCTCCGTTGTCCCTCCTACCTTTTCCCTTCCAAAGAAGTTTGGCCAACTTCTCTGCCATAGAAACATGGAGAAGTTCAGTACAGAAACAGGCTACTTGGCCCATCTAGTCAATGCTGAAAAAACATTTAAGCTGTCCAATACAACTACCTGCTCCAGGACCATCACCCTCCATACCCCTACAATCCAGGTACCTATCAAACTTCTCTTAATTGTGAAACTGAGCTCATGTTCACCACTTGTGCTGGCATCTCATTCCACACTCTCACGACCATTTCAGTAAAGAGCTTTTCCAAATGTTTCTGTTAAATTTTCACCTTCCCCACTTACCCATGACCTCTGGCTGTCATCCCACCCAACCTCAGTGGAAAAAACTGTTTGCATTTACCCGATCCATACCCTCATAATTTTCTATACTTCTAAAAAATCCTCAAAGCAATTTTTAATTTCCTTGTTTATATTTAGAGCCTTTCTTAGGTGTATAAAATGATGAGGGTTATTGAACGTGTGGATAGCCAGAGGTTTTTTCTCAGGGTTGAAATGGCTAACTTGAGGGGGCATAGTTTCAAGGTGCTTGGAAATAGCTACCGTGGGGATGTCAGCGGTAAGTGTTTTTTACACAGAGAGTGGTGGGTGCGTGCTGGCAGCGGTGGTCGAGGCAGATACAATAGGGTCTTTTAACAGCCTCTTAGATAGGTACATAGAGCTTAGGAAAATAGAGGGCTATGCGCTAGGGAAATTCTGGGCAGTTACATGGTTGGCACAACATTTTACGCTGAATAACCTGGAATATGCTGTGGACTTCTATGTTTGAAATTTGAACAGCAATGTAACTTCTCTTCTTTAAACTGTACACGTCTAGGATTTTAATGCCACTTTTCCACACTCCCATAGACCCTTTGTCCATCTCCTGAGTAAATAGAGATGAAAAATTATTTAAGATCTCCGCCATCTGTTTTGGTTCCACACGTGGATTGCACTCTCTCTCGGAGGCTGCTTCGAGGGTCTCTCTCTCCTGAAGCAAATGCAGTTCTTTTTATATCATGCAGTCACGTACACAGATACATGTGGGTTCACCCCCCCCTTAGTTTCTCTACAGATGAGTAATGTTAACTTTATCAGTCATAAATTGTTTGTATAACAGTTTTATTTGCTACTATGTCTGAATGCAGACAGACACAGGCCTACCTCCCAAAGTCTGCTGCCCTTGTAAATAGTCACTCCCTCTTGTGTCAATATGCTTCTCACACCAAGGCTGCTGTCACCTGCTCAGCTTATGGGAAAGCATTTGTGCATTTCTACTCACTTTCTCAAGCTCATGGCTGCTATGACCTTTAAAAAAAATAGCCAGGGTCCTAAGCAGCCTACGAGATGCTGACTTCTTGATATTACAGTGATATCTTAATTCCAGGTGTTGATCCACGCCCTTAACACATCCACCTTGTCCTACACTGTTACTTGATTTGAAATATACAGGGCTCAGCATATTCACAGCACCATGCTCAACTTTTTCATTCCTGACTTTGTCTGAGGACTGAAAACAACTATATGCACAACCCCTCCACTATCTGTTCTGTTATTCAGGCTCCCATTCCCCCTGCAACTTTAGATTAACCCCCTCCCCTTACCCCCACCTGCCACCATGCAGGTCTATCAGCCCTTTGGCTTTCCTCTCCCAGATCTATAAAAAGGGAGGTGCATACCAGGTACAGGTAAATAGGAAGACATGGGGTACAGGAAATTCAAGTGAACACTTATGAAAGAAATAAAAGAAGGCATGAGGTTGCTCCAGCAGACAAGGTGGAGGAGAATCCTCAGAGACTCTGAAGATATATTGAGAACAAAAAGATTGCAAGCGAAAAAAAAATCATCTGAAAGATCAGAATATGAGGAGACAAAATAGATGGGGGAGATATTTTTCTGCTTCCATATTTACACAGAAGATGGACACAGTATATAGAAGTGAGGCAAAGCAGCATCAACTCCATGGACCCTGTACAGATTACAGAGGTGGAGGTGTTTGCTGCCTTAAGGGAAATTACCATGGATAAGTCCCCAGGGCCTGACAAATTGTTCCCTTGGACCCTGTGGAAGACAAGTGCAGAAATTGTCAGGGCTCAAGCACAGATATTTAAATCACCGTTAGTGACAGGTGAGGCACTGGAGGATTGGAGGACCGCCAGTGTTGTTCCGCTGTTCAAGAAAGGCTCTAAAAATAAACTAGGAAATTATACATTGGTGAGCCTGATATCACTAGTGGGAAAGTTATTGGAAAGTGTGTGCAGGAGGCAGATATTTCATTTTAAAATCTTTTTTTAATAAATTATTATTGATGATTAACAAAAAAGATACATTAAGTCAATATGTCATTATGTACAATAAAAATTAAATTAGCAAATAACTGATTAACAAAGCTAAGCAATATATCAGTAATAATAAGAAAAAATAAAGTTTTAAGAATATTTTTTGAAAGAAAAAGAAACAAAAAACCCCCTGCTAACTAAAAAAACCCGAAAGTAAAAAACAAAAAAAAAGCATTAGGAGCAGAACCCTGGAGCTATACATCATACACGCTTGCATAAAAAAAACATCAAACCACCAACTCAAATCCATTTAAAGAAAAATCAGAAGGAAACCATATTAATTAACTCAAATCAGATGATAGAGGTGGGCAAATGAACTCCACCTTTTCTCAAAATCAAATCGAGAATCAAAAGTTCGACTTCTGATTTTAGCCAAACTAAGACAGCATCACCTGAGAAAACCATTGTATCAAAGTAGGAGCAGAAGCATCTTTCCATTTCAACAAAATAGCCCTTCTGGCCAATAATGTAACAAATGCAATTACATGTTGGTTTGATGGCGAAATACCATGAATATATTGAGGGATTATGCCAAATAAAAAAGGTTGTAAATTAATTTTTAAAACTTTAGAAATTGTAGAGAAAATAGACTTCCAAAAATGTTTCAGTACAGAACATGACCAAAACATATAGGAGCTGGTGGATCAATGTGGACTGATTCAGGATAGGCAGCATGGCTTTCAGCATGGTAGGTCATGTCTAAACCATATATTCTCTCGAGGAAGTTATCAGGAAAGTCGATGAAGGCAAGTCAGTGGATGTTGTCTACATGGACTTTAACAAGGCACTTGACGAAGTCTCATATGGGATGTTGGTCAAGAAGGTTCAGTCACTCAGCATTCAAGATGAGATAGTAAATTGGACGAGTAAATTGGGAGAAGCCAGAGTGTGGTGGCAGATGGTTGCCTCTCTGACCGGAGGCCTGTGACTAGTGGTTGCCACAAGGATCACTGCTGGATCTGTTGTTGTTTGTCATCTATATCAGTAATCTGAATGTTAACATGGTTAGCTGGATCAGCAACTTTGTGGATGAAACCAAGATTGTGGTGTAGTGAACAGCAAGGAAGACTATCATAGCTTGCAGTGTGATCTGGACCCGCTGAAAAAATGGGTTATGAAATGCAAAATGGAATTTAATGGAGACAAGTTGCATTTTGGAAGGACCTAGGTCTTACACAGTGAATGGGAGGGCACTGAGGAACACTGTAGAAGAAAGGGATCTGGGAATACAGATTCACTGGGAATTCACTGCAAGTGGTGTCACAGTTTGATAGGGACGGAAAGAAAGATTTCGTCACATTGGCCTTCATAAACCAAAGTACTGAGTACAGGAGATGGATGTATTGTTGACTTTGTACAAGACATTGGTGAGGCCTAATTTGGAGTATTGTGTGCAGTTTCGGTCACCTACCTACATGAAAGATGTAAAAGAGGTTGAAAGAGTTCAGAGAAAATTTACAAGGATGTTGCCAGGTCTGGAGCACTTGGATTATAAGGGAAGATTGTACAGGTCAGGACTTTATTCCTTGGAACATACAAGACTGAGGGGAGATTTGATTGTGATAGAGGGGCATAGCTAGGGTAAATGCAAGCTGGCTTTTGCCACTGAGATGGGGTGGGACTACAACCAGCGACCATGGGTTAAGGGTGAAAGGTGAAACGTTAAGGGAAACATGAGGGGAAACTTCTTCACACAGACAGTCATCTGGGTGTGGAATGAGCAGCCAACACAAGTGGTGCAATTTCAGCATTTAAGATGTTTGTATAGGTACCTAAATGATAAGGGTATGGGAGTGTGCAGTTGAAGTAGTTCAGCACTAACTAGATGGCCCAAAGGGCCTGTTTCTGTGTTGTAATTTTCTATTACTGTAACAAGAACCTGAAATAATACAAAAATTCATTCTAATTCCTTTTAACAGCTGTGAAGACCAACCATTCATCTCAGCAAGAATTTTTTTTATATGGCGTTAAAACTGTGGCACGTTAAGTTAAGGAAAATCCCAGTTGCACATCAAGAAAGACTATTTGCATGAGACTGTTTCAGTTACTGTGGGGCCAGGCACCCATGCTGCTCAGCAGGAACAGGGAATAATACCAATGGATAGAGTCAAACTGAGCCAAGGTACAAATTGGAGATGGCAGAAATGCCCCATTCCTATAGAGACACAAGAGCATGAGGAAATTGATGGTGATTCCAGATACCAGCACTGTGCCCAGTCAGGAGATGATTTCTCTGTCCAACTTGGGTTGAACCTCACTGTAACAGTGTGATACCAGATCAAACCTTGGCAACTCAAGTGATCTCATCTGTAATGTTGTCCTACACCCATTGATGGATTTTGTAAATCTTGTTACAGGTTGAAAATGAGAAGGAATTTATCTCCAAGACTCTCAAACACGGCACGCCAGTTTTGCTGTCTCTGACTAGATACTTAAGAAGTGGAGCAAGAGATTCAATAGACCATCTGTCCAGCTCAGACTATGGGGAGTGACTCACTCGGTCATTTGGCCAACTAGCATGTCCGGCATTTTACGCAGAGGAAAGGCCATTCACCTGCTCAGACAGAGGGAATGGATTGACTCGGTTATCTCAATTGAAGGTACATCAGCAAGTTCACACTGGGCTAGGCCATTCACCTGTTCCGTGTGTGGGAAGGGATTCAGTCAGTCTTCCCACCTGTGGACACACCAGTCAGTTCACAACACACCAGGCAGAGGCTGGTCATCTGCTGAACTTCTGGGAAAGGATTCACTCAGTCATCTGACCTAATGGCTCATCAGCGAGTTCACACTGGGGAAAAGTCATTCACCTGCTCAGATTGTGGGAAGAGATTCACTCATTCATCCACCCTACAGAGTCACCAGCGAGTTCACACTGGGGAGAAGCCGTTCACCTGCTCAGATTGTGGGAAGAGATTCACTCATTCATCCACCCTACAGAGCCACCAGCGAGTTCACACTGGGGAGAAGCCGTTCACTTGCTCAGTCTGTGGGAAGAGATTCACTCAGTCATCTCAACTACAGAGTCATCAGCGAGTTCACACTGGGGAGAAGCCATTCACCTGCTCAGAATGTGGGAAGGGATTCACTCATTCATCCACCCTACAGAGTCATCAGCGAGTTCACACTGGGGAGAAGCCGTTCATCTGCTCAGAATGTGGGAAGGGATTCACTGATTCATCCAGCCTACAGAGACATCAGCGAGTTCACACTGGGAAAAAGCCGTTCACTTGCTCAGAATGTGGGAAGGGATTCATTGATTCATCCAGCCTACAGAGACATCAGCGAGTTCACACTGGGGAGAAGCCATTCACCTGCTCAGACTGTGGGAAGAGATTCACTCATTCATCCACCCTACTGAGTCACCAGCGATTTCACACTGGGGAGAGGCCGTTCACCTGTTCAATCTGTGGGGAGAGATTCACTCGGTCATCCGACCTACAGAGTCACCAACGAGTTCACACTGGGGAGAAGCTGTTCACTTGCTCAGTCTGTGGGAAGGGATTCACTCAGTCATCCACACTACAGAGTCACCAGCGTTTTCACACTGGTGAGAGGCCGTTCACCTGCTCAGAATGTGGGAAGAGATTCACTCAATCTTCCACCCTACAGAGACATCAGAGAGTTCATACCGGTGAGAAGCCGTTCAACTGCTCAGAATGTGGGAAACAGTTCACTCTGTCATCCCACCTAGTGGAACACCAGCGAGTTCACACTGGGGAGAGGCCTTTCACCTGCTCAGAATGTGGGAAGAGATTCACTCACTCATCCAACCTACAGACTCATCAGCGAGTTCACACTGGGGAGAAGCCGTTCACCTGCTCAGAATGTGGGAAGAATTTCACTCGCTCTTCCTCCCTACAGAGACATCAGCGAGTTCACACTGGGGAGAAGCCGTTCATCTGTTCATAATTTGGGAAAGGATTCACTCAGTCATCCCAACTACTGGCACACCAGTCAGTTCACAATGGGAAGTGGCCGTTATTATGAATCCCTAGGTTTTGTTTGCTGTGGACTGTCATCTTAAGAGAGAGAGAGACAGAAATTAGGATGGTGAGTCAGTCTGACTTGCAGGTTGTTTAATTCGCCCGCAGCTTGTTTAGTTTTAACCGAGGACACAGACACTCAGACGAAGACGAAGGAGGAAAAGTGGAAGGATTAGAATCGGGGAACTAGTGGCCGAGGGTCACTGATTGGAACTTTTCTATGACCACAAGGGTGGGTAAATTATCAATTCACCATACATCGAGTGTGTGGTTATCACCTCGTTTGTTCCATAGGTGTGGATCGGATTTGGCATATCCTGTGAAGACCACTTATGTGTTAACGCTTGGCTGGGAGTGGTGTGGTAATTCACTTGAAGACGATACCCCTTGTGACAAGTCACTTTCGGTGATAATTCGTATGTGGATTTGGAACGATGAAGCATAAAACCTACATCGACTGTTGTCTCATTTTACCACGGTGGAGCCTGTGGAATTCGAAATAATTGCCTTCTCTCGCCATTTACCCTGGATTACAAATATCCCTCTCATCACCTATTCTGTGGTTGAACTGAACTTTCATACTCTAACGCATCAAGACTCGAAGCCTTGTTTCCCCCAAGCTCAATAGTTTGGAAGTTATATTTACACACATATATACACATAACTTCTGATTATCTTGCTTAAGTTACTGTATTATAACTAGATTCTAATAAAGATTGTTTTAACATCAAAAACAGACTTCAGGTGTAGTCTATTGCTGCTGGTTTGTTTCTAAAGGGTTACGATTCATAACAAAATTGGGGCTGTGTCCGGGATATGAACAGATTTGGGGGCATATTGATTGATAATTTATTGATTTCATTGAGGAAATCCCTTTTAATTTATTTGTGTGTGGAATATCAGCAGCAATAAATGTTGATAGATTTCCAGATGTGCCAACCTCTGAGGCATTAGAGGACGCCAGTAGGATTGAGTTGTCGAGTATTGCTAAAAGGTTAAAACTTGCTAAGGTGAAATTGACAATGAAGAGAGCACAGATGAAGAGGATAATAGCAGAACATTATGTATCTGAAGATGTGTTTAACATGGAGGAGTTGGAGGTGTTTCCTGAAAGTAAACCTAGTGAGCTTGAGGTCCAGTACAAGTTAGAAAAATTAAAGATGGAGGCTGCAGAAAGGCAGAGGCAGTTTGAGGCTAGAGAGGCAGAAAAACAGAGAGAAGAGGCAGAAAAACAGAGGGAGGAAACAGAAAGACAGAGGGTGTTAGAGCTGGAAAAGATAGAGAGATTGCAGCAAAGGGGTCTAGTGTTAGACTCTGGTGATGTTTGAGGCCAGTGAGGAAGTTAAATTGGTAGAACAAACATGAGGAAAGTGGTTCGACAGTAGTTCTCCCCATAGATACAGCCTGGTCTGCTGTGTTCCACCAGCATTTTGTGTGTGTTAGTTAAATTGGTACCTCCTGTTTACGAGGCAGAATTTGATGAATACTTTCAGCTGTTTGAGAAGGTTGCTCAGAGTTTAAAGTGGCCAAAAGAGGATTGGCATATTCTCTTACAAAGTGTAATTAAGGGGCAGGCTCAGCAAGCATATTCTGCTTTGACAGTTGATGAAGCAGCTGATTATGACATAGTGAAACAGGCTGTGCTCTAAGCTTACGAGATGGTCCCTGAAGCATACAGGCAAAAGTTTAGAAATTTGAGGAAATCTGGTGAGTCAGACTTATATGGAATTTGCTTATGAGAAGTTTGTGTGTTTTGACCACTGGTGCACATATAAAAATATAAATGATGATTTCAACAGCCTGAAAGAGTTGGTTTTAATTGAACAATTCGAAAGGTGCATCCCTGATGACATAAAGACATATTTAGATGAAAAGGATGCTGCCGCTTTGCAGGAGTCTGCTAGATTAGCAGATGAGTTTTCTTTAACTCATAAGGTTACGTTTACCTTGAATAAGAGCTTCCAAAATCGTAGCAGGGATCACCAGGGTAAACCAAAAATTAATGCTGGGACGAGTGACAAGAGTAAGGATGAAAGGAAGCAGTTGAAGGAGAAATATTCTGGTCTTACTTGTTATTGTAAGAAAGCTGCTCATATGATGGCCAATTGTTCAATTTGAACTTGGATTTGGTCAGAGAGTGAGGCACCTTTGACCTTGGAACAGTGGATTGATGGGGATGTACATGTTAACTTGTTAGACTATGTTTTGAAGTTCAAAAACAAACTACACCAGTCTTGTAGTCTAGCAAGACATCTGAAGAAGAAAAAGAAAAAAGAACCAGTCCCGTATGCCTGTGTTCAGTATGTTGAAGCACCTATAACCCCACAGGGTTCTGAACATTCTGTTGAGACTCAGTTAAGGACTGAGAGGTATGACCGAGTTAAGAAGGGATTTGATTATTTTATGTCTGATGAGTTTGTATTAGTAAAGGAAGGGTCTACGAAGGTACCAGTGAAAATTCTTCAAGATGCTGAGGCTTCTCAGTCACTTATATGAGACAGCGTTCTAAAGTTTGGTGATGAGACTGACACTGGTGAGGTAAATCTTATTAAATGCTTTGGGGGCGGTGTGGTTTCTGTGCCATTGCACAAGGTACCTTTACAGTCAGGGATGGTTTCCAGACCTGTTAAGATCAGATTGTGCTCCAGTTTACTGGTGGAAGATGTTACTTTGCTGTTAGGGAATGACCTGGCAGATGGTAAAGTTGTTTCTGTAGTGCAGTTGACAACTATGCCAACCACTGACGACCCACAGATGGATTTTAACATTTATCCTTCCTGCACAGTAACTCACAGTATGGCTGAAAGGTCTGCCGAGAGTGATTCTGATACCCATGATAGCCAGATTATGCTGACTTGTCAGGGACTTTTCTGCCTTCAATGTTTCAACAGGATTCATGTAGACAGTCTGATGAGAAAGACTTATCCCTGTCCAGGAAGGAGTTTATAGCAGAACAGAACCGAGACCCTGAGATTGAAGCTTTAAAAGAAACAGCTCTCTCTGATGATGAGATTAAGAAAGTGCCAGTAGGGTATTATCTCAAGGATGGAGTGTTAATGAGGAAGTGGATGCCACCTGCTACACCTGTGACTGAGGAATGGGCAATTGTTCACCAAGTTGCAGTTCCTAAAGTTTACAGGACTGAAAATTTAACTTTGGCCCACGGTATGTCCTTAGGTGGCCATTTTGGAGTGAATTAAACTGTAAATAGGATTATAAAGGAATTTTACTGGCCTAATTTGAGGAAAGATGTTGTGATCTTTTGCAGAACCTGCCACACTTGTTAGGTTGTGGGTAAACCTAATCAGGCCATAGCAGTGGCCCCACTGTGGCCTGTACCTGCATTCGGTGAACCCTTTTCCAAAGTTATAGTGGATTGTGTTGGCCCATTGCCAAAGACTAAAGCTGGCCATCAGTATTTGCTAACTATTATGTGTACTGCATCCAGATTCCCAGAGGCAATACCTCTCAAGAATATTAAAGCTAAAATGTGGCAAAGGCTCTTACCAAGTTTATTACTTTATTTGGTTTGCCTAAAGAAATCCAGTCTGATCAAGGAAGTAATTTTACATCTGGATTTTTCCAGCAGGTAGTTTATGAACTGGGAGCTAAACGAATTACATCGTCTGCATACCATCCAGAATCACAACGGGTTTAGAAAGATCTCATTCTACCCTCAAAACAATGATTAAGACATACTGTGTTGAAAATGGAAAAGACTGCGATGAAGGAATACATTTTCTTTTGTTCGCAGTAAGAGAGTCGGTACAGGAATCACTGGGCTTTAGTCCATTTGAACTTGTATTTGGTCAGAGAGTGAGGGACCTTTGACCTTGTTAAAGGAACAGTGGATCGATGGGGATGTACATGTTAACTTGTTAGACTATGTTTTGAAGTTCAAAAACAAACTACACCAGTCCTGTGTCTAGCAAGACAAAATTTAAAGATTTCTCGAAACACAATAAAGTTTTGGTTTGATAAGCAGGCTTGTGAAAGAAAATACCAGGTGGGGGTAAGGTGCTTGCCTTATTTCCAATGTGGCTGAATCCACTTAAGGTGAAACTCAATGGACCGTATGAAATAGTCTCTCAAGTTAACTATCTGAATTATGTTATTAAAAGACCCGACCAACGTAAAATAACACAGGTGGTACACATAAATAAGATAAAGCCTTATGTTGACAAGCAAGCACCGTCTGTTAGTGTTGTTGTCAAAACATATGAATCTGGCAACCCTGAGAATGAAACAATTGACTCGTCTGATACTTTTCACAAGCCAAACACGGTCCCAGTTAGGCTAATGAACTCGGTTGTTCAAGAAAACATTGATAACAAGTTGGCTCATCTGCAGCCAAAGCAACAACAACAGCTGAAGGAATTAATTCTGAAGTTTAAAGATTTATTTCCCGCCATTCCCAAGCAAACCACGGTCACCGTATATGACGCAGATATTGGTCAAGGCAAACCAATTAAACAACACACATATTGCATGAATGTAGAAAAGTGTAAATTGCCTGTGATTGTGGACTGTGCCTTTAAGAACCATGTCTGTAAGAGAGAGAGAGAGAGGAGCACAAGCAGCTTGTTACAGAGACAGATGGAGCGGAGGGCCTGCATGATGGACAGCTGGTGTTCAGCACAATGGTATTTAAAGGAGTGTTGCTGTTTGTTTCGTAGGACACGCAGACACACAAAGGCTAGTGGGAAGAGTTGTCACTGAAGTTTTAAATGTCCACGCGTTTGGGGTTGAGGATCGGTTAAGAGGAATCGGTCTCTGACTATTAGTGCATGTAAGAGAAACCCTGTGAAATCTGCTGAAAACCCTTGCCTGGGTTGGTAGATTGTCACTTGAAGACGAAGCTCTTTAGTTGGTCACGTTTGACTAAATTGGAAGATTCGGAGAACATCGACACCTGTTTACTTGGATTACTCTCACTCACTTCAATCCCGTGAACTGAACTGAATATCCTTACCACACCAGCGTAAAACTGTATCATTTACCACCTAAGTTTGGGAAATATATATTTAAAACTATATATGCATAACACTGCTAGATTTTACACTGATTATGGAAAGGTAAATGCAGTAACAAAAACAGATGCCTATTCTATCCCTCGGTTGAATGATTGCATTTATAAGGTTGGAAAAGCTATATTTCTAACAAAGATTGATCTGTTGAAAGAGTATTGGTGTGTTCCATTGACGGACAGAGGTAGAGAAATTTCTGTGTTTGGGACACCATCTGGGTTGTACAAATACAAGGTTTTGCTGTTTGGAATGAAAAATGCCCCAGGAACATTCCAGAGAATGATTGATTCTGTAAATCGAGGGTTGGAACACACAGATACCGATATTGATGACTTAGTCACAGGGAGTGACACTTGGAATGACCGTATCTCTGCAGTAGAAAAGCTGTTTGACAGGCTTTCCGAGGCCAGCCTTACAGTTAACTTACCTAAGAGTGAATTTGGCCATGCCACTGTGACCTATGTTGGCTATGTTGTAGGTCAAGTCAAGTTAGCTCCTGTTCAGGCAAAAGTCCAGGCAATTTTCTGAAGTTTCTATTCCGACTGGTAACAAGGCTCTTGGAAAGTTTCTGGGAACGGTTGGATATTATCGTAAGTTCTGTAAGAACTTTGCTGGTATTGCTCTTCTGCTAACTAATCTCCTGAAGAAGGGTGGCAAGTTTGTTTGGACCGAGTTGTCAGGAGATTGATTGAAAGTTATTATTTGAGATTAGGCCAATTAGTGTCGTCAACAAATTTAAATCACAGATTGGAGCTGTGAGTGGAGACACAAGTCGTGGGTGCACAGAGAGTAAAGGAGGGGGCCAAGGAGACAACCCTGAGGGGTATGTGTGCTCAGGGTCAGAGAGACAGAGGTGAGGGAGTCCACTCTTACCACCTGCTGGCGATCTGACAGGAAGTCCAGGATCCAGCTACACAAGGCAGGGTGAAGGCCGAGGTCTCTGAGCTTCTTGTCGATACTTCACGCCTTCGTATGGCTACTGCTCTGCCCATGACTGCAAGGAACTGCAGTGAACTTTGGAGAGTGGAGAACATCAGAGAAACAAGCCTCCCCTCCATGGACTCTTCCTACACTTCTCCTGCCTCGGAAAAGCAGGCCATGTACTCAAATATCCTCACAATCTGGACATTCAAACCCACTCCCCCATCGGGGAAGAGATACAAAAGCCTTAAAGCACGAACCACCAGGCTCAAGGTCGGCTTCCTGTCTGCGGTTATAAGCCAAATGAATGGTAAAATGTACTCAACCTCAGAATGTAACTCGACGTGACCCTGCACCATATGTCTATCTGCACTGCACTTTCTCTGCAGCCATAATGCTTTGTTACAGTTATTGTTTTGTCGTATATCAGCTCAATGTACTGTCGTAATGTATTGATCTGTGTGGCTGGTATGTCAGGCAAGATTTTCACTGTAGCTCAGTACATGATGATAATAAACAATATCCCCATTTTAATTGTGTGGAAATATTAGAGAGACTGAGCTTCTGCTTTGGAACCACAGAAGGAAACTTAACTGTTGAGTTTTCTGAGGAATACCAATAAATAGAAAAGGCTTCAGCCTCACATTACGATCTGCGGTAACTGGGATCAGGTGACCGGTGGTGGGTCTCCCATATCAATATCAGAATCAGGTTTAATAGCACCAGCATATGTCATGAAATTTGTTGTCTCTGCGGCAGCAGTAGAACCTAACTCATAACAGTAGATTTTAACAGCTATGAATTACAAAAATATACATATTCTATAGTTAAATTAAATAAGTAGTACAAAATTTAAAAATAATACAAATGTAATAAACTATTTTAATTGTGTGGAGCCATGTGACTGGTTTGTTGCTTTGGAAATTCTGGAGTGAAGCTTAGCTGAACTGTACATGTTTATGGGAAGCCCTGATAAATCAAAAAGCTAAATTCTCACATAAATGGGTCACACATCCAGAAACATTGGCTGCACTTGTGGGGGAGCGCTTGTAATTTAAAACACCTTAATGGACGTTTCTGATGATTTCAGTGGGACAACAACATTAATCACGGGTTTCATCACTGAATCCAGTGTTGTAAGATGTAAAGTTCCCTGTTATGTGTCCGGCCGTGCCGTGCTGTTGGTGGAGTGGGCAGCGTGGTGTTTGTCTCGATTCGGGTCACAACACCAGAATTGCCAGTGGGGTCCACACACAGTGTATTAGTCAACAGAAGACCTCTCGTCCCTGCAGTCTTTGTCCCCTGGTAAACTCAACACCCTGACAATGTGGACCATAGACACCCCTTCCTCTTTAAAGTCAGTCATTCATTCAGACAGCCGATCGCTGAGAGGAATTATGTTTATTGGTCATTAAAGTTCGCCCAGATTCGTTTGGACGGATTTGATGTGGAGTTCGAGGGTGTCACAGTGAAAGGGCCGGACGGCCGAACTCTCTCCGTTGTCCAAACATCCTTCCAGGTGAGGCGACACTTCACCTGTGAATCTTCCCGGGTCGCCTATTGTGTCCGCTGCTCCCGATGCGGCCGCCTCTACACTGGTGACACCGGCTCCTCTGCAGTTGTGCGGGGTAGGGTTGTTTTTTAGGGGGGCGGATCGATGTTATTGTTCCCTTTTGTGCGGGAGGGGTGGATTTTGGGGTTTGATGATCGGGATGCCATTCTTTTTGATGTGGGGGTGGGGTAGGAGTTTGATTTTTCTCTCTGAATGACTTTCATGCTCTTTCTTTGTTTTGTGCTTCTCTGGAGAAGAAAAAAACTGCAAGAGTTGTTCATGGATACCTGCTTTGATAATAAACTGACCTTTCAACTGTCCGCTCCCAGCGGGACTTCCCGGTGTCCAAACATTTTCATTCCGCTCCCCATTCCCATTCCCGTTCCGACGTGTCAACCCATCGCCTCCTCTTCTGCCAAGTTAAGGCCATCCTCAAAGTCCAGGATCTGCACCTTCTATTCCGTCTGGGTAGCCCCTCCCCCCAACCTGAGCTGTACGAGGGGTGATTGATAAGTTCGCGGCTGAAAGTTATACAGCTCTCGGTACCTGCACGTGCAGTTCAACTCTTTGAGTGATTATGCAGAAAGTTAATCAGTTTTGTGCTTTTTCTGTTACAGATAATTGAAAATTGCTAGGTTTTGTAAAATTGACTCCTTTCATCCTAGGCCACGAACTTATCAATCACCGCTAGTAGGTCACCCAATTTGTGTATTTGTGTACCTACTCCTTTCATGTACTGGGCAACTTCCTTGTCCCATTCATGTAATGAGCAGGTACCCAAATTGGTGGGGGGGGGTGGTGTATAAATATATGTGTGTGTGTGTGTGTGTGTATATACACACATGAATAGGGCTTTTTATAATGTCAACCACTAAACCAAGATGAAAGAAATATACCGTAGATTCCGGACTACAGAGCGCACCTGATTAAAAGCTGCTGGCTCTAATTTTAGAAAGAAAATCAATTTTTTACTTGTACAGGCCGCACCGGATTTTAGGCCGCATCGGATTTTCGGCCGCAGGTGTCCCACGTTGTAATATGAGATATTTACACAGAAAGATATTACACGTGAGGATTTTTTAACTTTTAATTAAATCCATATGGTAACATAAACAAATACATATTGCAAATGCTTTTTTTCGAACCGTGCCTGTAACGCGGCTACTTTTAAATATACGTTGCGTATACTTTTTTACTGAATAACATTCCAATATCTCCTAACGACTGGTAAAAAATATATATACTGCAGCCTACCAGGAAAAGTTATTGATCGCCTTTAACTTAAAAGCAGCGTTCGCTCAGATCCAATGCCGCTCGCGTAATGCCGCTCGCCCGTTTATCGCAAACTGGCATTATCTTCCTTCCCGTTTATCGCAAACTGGCATTTTTCCCACAAGACACGGCGAAACCGGGTGTGATGTCATAGCATCCCGCGATGTAGTACAGAAAACAAATATAGTTAAAACACTTCTAACTTTAACTAGAAAATGAATTACTAAGCGAAAATATTATAAACTAAATAACTGCCATAAAGGCAGCACAATGCTTTTCTTCGAGTGTTTTCCATGTTGATGAGGGTGAGTACAAATGACTGATTTACAATAATTTAATTGTGAAAGTGCGCTTGATTTATCGTACAATTTCATTGGACCTCTGTGAACTACTCATCAATTTTATTGGTCTACTGTTACGAGGCAAAATGTTTTTGGCGGCATGAAAAAAATCATGCATTAGCCGCACCGTATTAAAGGCCACAGAGTTCAAAGCTGTTCAAAATGTGGGAAAAAAGTAGCGGCTTATAATCCGACATCTACGGTATATGATTTCCAGAGCTCCACAGAAATACAGTGCTAAATAAGACATTAACAAGATTATAGCCAATCACTGCATTTCAGTGTATAACTGGTACAATAAAACATATAATGCTTAATTTAATAATAAGACATTGTATTGCATGGTTGCATTCACTAATTATCATCAAATCTAATTATCAAGCAAGTGAAATAACGTTGTTTGCTTAGAAGCCATAAGGTTGTTAGTGAGAAAAATTTACTTTTGTATTAGCGAGTAATCCACGGATCACCACAGTCACAGCTCCAGGATTTCACCAAAAACTATCGAATATCCTATCCTAATGTTATTAGTAGTATTTTCCTCACCAGCCACCAACCCCTCTCCCTAACCCCAGTTTCCTTAAAATTCCCTCTTTTTAATATACGGCCGCTGTTAAATTTCCTGCTTGTTTATTTTGACTTTTTTTACAGAGGTGCTGGAGTGGTGCTCCGGTGAGCTCCGGCAGCACTGCACCCCTGTTTAGATCCAAGTAACATGGCCCCGGGGATCAAGCTGCCCGGGTTTATGAGGTGTTGAGCGAGTATTTCTGGTCTGGGATCAAATGGGTTTTTTTTTCTGGAGTTCCTTTGGAAGCAATGCTGCTAATCTGAGGAGAGAATGAGTTTATATTCCATCCCTCTCAAGGAGAGGCTGTGAGTAAATGGGCTGTTCTGTGTTTGAACCAGTAGAAATAGACCTGGGGGGTTCAGTGTTTGAACTGTGTTTGGAAATTCCTCCTCGCTGTCACCTGTCTGTCAGACAGTGGAAATCAAACAGAAATTCAGGTTACTGGAGATCTGCACTAAAAATGATAAATTTTGAATCCATTCTGACAAATGATTGTGAATCTGAATCGTTAAATTTGTTGCTGTCCCCACAGCAGTTCCTTACCTTTTGAGCAATTCTGGTGATTCCGGTTTCTTTTTATTCCATTCAGTCTGGAATGGTTTAAATTTCCTGATTGTCTGTTATGCTTGGGAATGTGTTCAGTGCAGTTGTTACTAATAAGGTTCATGTGAATAATCTCAGGGATGATCGGCTTTATGTATGTGGAGCATTTGATGGTTCTGGACCTGTGCTCAATGGAGTTCAGAGGGACGGTGGGGGTGGTGGGGGGATGTATGGTTAAGTAAACCTACCGAATGCTGAAAAGCCTGGATACAGTGGACATGGAGACGGAGAGTCTCAGAATAAAGATGCTTACCTTTAAAATTGAGTTGACAAAAATTTCTTCAGCCAAAAGATGTCTGATCTGTGGAATTTGTTGCCACAGAGGTTGGTTGAGGCTGCCATTTGGGTATATTTATGACAGAGATTAATATACTCATGATTGCTAAGTAGCTTCAGGGTTACAGGAGGAAGGCAGGAATATGGTGTTGGAATAAATCTCAGCCATGGTTGAGTGGTGGAGCAGACTCAATGGATCGAATCACCTAATTATGTTCCTACATCTTATATCTGACCATGACAGAACAATGACTCCTTCCTATCCCATATCAGGTTTTGTGACGTGTCAGGGACAATTACAGATTTGTTCACTGAGATCATTATATTGGTCTTCGATATTTAGATTTCAGTGAGCAGAAATATTTTGTTCTCCTTTGTATTGTTAACGTGCTTCATTATCATTTATGTTAAAGTTAGACCTGCGGTGAGAGATTTATTGGAAGAAATGCCCACAACTGGAAGCAAACCACGACTGAAGACGAGGGAAAAGCAGCAAGTGAACCAGCCCGAGGACTGAGAGCACCGACTGGAGAGAACCCATTTGACTCGGAGATTCCAGTGATTCAGTCAGGAGAAAGTTTGGTGAGTCTCATTTACTCAAACACTGGTCTTTTAGACATTACATACCTGTAAAAGGAAGGTAGGGAATAGTTGGAGAGAGCTGAATGTGACCAGAAATGCCAGTTATGCTTCTATTAGACCCAGTTGCAATCACTCCAGGTCTGGTAATGTACTGTCAGTATCCCAGCTCTTTAAAGTCTCTCATATTCCCTCAGTGTTTGCTCATTTGAAGAACTTGTATCTTCTGAGGTAGCTTTTGGTCGGTTCTGAGTGTGGAGAGGGAAAGAGGGGTGTTTATATTTACTATCTTGCAAAAAGAAGTAGTTGTTTGCAATTACTTGCTGCAAACTCACTACCCATACCCTGTACATTCTCAACCAGATTATTGACATAGATGACAAGTAGCAATGGGCGTTACCCTGGGGAGCTCCAGGAGGCACGGGCCTTGACTCCAATAAACAGCCTGTCATCATCACCATCTGCTTCCTACCATCGAGCTGTTCCCAGACTCTGGGCTCTGTGACAAACAATGTTAGCAGCAAGATTAGACAGTGATTAATATAAAGAGAGATTTGTTGCTTCCTGAAAGCTGTCTGATGCAATGGATCAGATCCTCCCTTGCTCACAACGTGATCTGCCCTAGGACGCATCCTCCCGGGTCGCACTGTGTCCGATAACCCACATCCCCAACCTCCCTCCACCCCGCCAGTAACCCCACAACTTTCCCACTATTTACCCCACACCCGTACACGTAAACAGATCCTCGTTACCGACATCCACTCTCACTGCTTGGGGAACCAGAAGTAACTGATCCTACATTACTGGCACAGACTGTCCAGCCATCTGGCTGGGTCCCGACCCTTTCCCACTGCAACCGAACTTCGATTTACACAAACTCGAGACCAGCCCCTTCCTCATCGCTGCCCAACCAGGCTCAGAGCTCGTTAAGGAGCCTCGTGTGTGGCACCTTGTCAAAGGTCTGAAAATCCAAGTGCACAATGTCAACCAATTCTCCTTTGTCTACCCTGCTTATTATTTCTCAAAGTATTCCAACAAATTCATCAGGCAAGATTTTCCCTTGAGGAAACAATGCTGACTCCGGCCTATTTTATCTTGTGCCTCCAAGTGTCCCGAACTCACATCCTTAACAATCGACTCCAACATCTTTCAAACCACTGTCAGACTAAGTGGCCTATAGTTTCCTTTCTTCTGCCTCTCTCCCTTCTTGAAGAGTGGAGTGACATTTCTGACATCTTTATGGGTTGAGCTAAGAAATCGCAGGGGTAAAAGGACCCTGATGGCTGTTATCTACAGGCTTCTAAACAGCTGCAGTGATGTGGAGTACAAATTACAACAGGAAATAGATAAGGCTTGCCAGAAGGGCAGTGTTATGATAATTGTAGGGGATTTTAACATGCGAGTGGATTGGGAAGATCAGCTCAGCACTGGATCTCAAGAGAGAGTATTTGCAGAATGTCTATGAGATGGCTTTTTAGAACAGCTTGTTGTTGAGCCCACTAGGGGATCGGCTGTACTGGATTGGGTATTGTGTAATGAACCAGATGTGATTCGAGGGATGGAAGTGAAGGAAGCCTTTGGAGGCAGTGATCACAACATGAGTGAGTTCACTGTGAAATTTGAGAAAGAGAAGCCGAAATCCGATGTGTCGGTATTTCAGTGGAGTAAAGGAAAATACAGTGCGCATGAGAGAGGAACTGGTCAAGGTTCACTGGAAAGGGACACTAGCGGGAAGAACGGCAGAGCAGCAGTGGCTGGAGTTTATGCGAGAAGTGAGGAAGGTGCAAGACAGATATATTCCAAAGAAGAAGAAATTTTCGAATGGAAAAAGGCTGCGGCCGTGGCTGACAAGAGAAGTCAAAGCCAAAATAAAAGCAAAGCAGAGGGCATATGGTTATGGGGTTCTGCTTCTACAACATGATACAAAACATGGCCAAAGGCACTGTAGGATGCAGACAATAATCAAAATTAATACAATCAGACTTCCAAAATGCTAAAATAACCCCCAGAATTCCCCGAATATATTGAAGGGCCAGGGCCACCCCCGTGCCTTAATGGTCCCAAAATTGTGCAGCTTACTGCCAACATCTTGAATTTTCTGAATCTCTTGGGTTCTGTGTTTAGACAAGCCAGTAATATTGGAAGATTTGTCAGGGATATAAGTACAGCATTTGTTTCCTATGATAGCACAGGTCACTCTTTTTTCTGCTAATATAAAGACTTGGGCCATCTGATTCTGTCGCACTGTTTGGCGAATTGCAATCATCTCAGTTACCTGTGCTTGAGTGTCAGTCACTGCTCCGGCTGTATTATTGGCCAGTTCTTCTAGAGTGGCTGGTAAATTAATTATTTCCCTGGAATTTCTGACTACCCCATAGGAGGGAGAGGGAATCATCCATAATCTCTCAGATTCCGTTATACCCCTTCGTTGCCAATTCCAATGGGGGTGATCCTGAGGCTGAGCCAGGATCCTCAAGTGTGGCACAAGGTCGGCCAAGTAGCAATAACCACTCCGACCCTCGTCCCCCCTCGAGAACCCGTCTGGTAGGGTGTGGTTCCATGCTGCTGCCCTGTTCTTTCTCCCGGCAGCCAGGGATAGGCCCCATTTCCACAAACCCAATAAGCTCCATTTAGTGGTCCAGGGGTATCATAAGTTTGATTCTCGGTACAGTTACTACTTCCCATTTGATAGGGTGCACTCTCATTCTCATTACACCAACAAGTAGTACTAGCCACTGCTGGAGATGTATCTCTTAAACCCCGGCCATAGCTTGAAGGGGTCTTGTGGAGGAGATCTATGACTCCAACCCTCAAAGCAACACCATCCCCAGTCTCGCCTTCCAGACCTGGATATGGTGCAATTGACAATGCTACCATTACGGCTATCAGAAAACACCATAACTGAATTGACTCCGCTAGTATTCAGAGGCACCACTGACATAGTCTTACCCTGTTCGAGAATTCGGGCACATACCAATGTGCTCCCCGCTCAACTTGCTTAGCATCGGTGTGGCAGAGGGACAGGAAAATGTTAAACTGGGGGCCTTCCGAGACAGGGGCAGGTTCCCTTAGGGTCAGTAAAATCAGTATTAACCAGTACATTATTCAGTCCTTATCAGTTCTGCCAGTAACGTGTTTACAGTCTGTTCAATGTATCCATCGGAGCTGCCCTTCCACCATCACTGCAGGAGGTGTTGTCAGTAGCACTTGGTACAGTCCTTTCCACCTTGGTTCCAACTTCTTACGATCCCAGTTCTTGAGCAGGGCTGGATGGTGGAGTAGTCACCTTTAGTTTGGGTTTCGTCCTCTCGATAGGCCTGTCGTACCTGTGAATGCAAGCTTTGGAGTGATTTAGTTAATTTGCATAAGTATTTTCCCATCTCCTCCCCCAAGGTATGCATATCCAATGTTGCAGGTAAGCTCCCGGAGGAGCGGCAAACAAGGTCGGGGTCCCCATGGGGTTCTCATGGGCTTCCCGTGGATAATTTCTGCAGGTGATAGCCCCGTCTTACTTGATGGCATGATTCCCATATGGAATAGGACTAAGGGTAAAACCTTCAACCAGGTCAATCCAGTTTCTTGTGTAAGTTTTGCCAACTTATTTTTCAACTAGCTCGTTACACTATGTCGCTGCGTTCAGATGATGGATGCAGTGGAACTGCTGTTTTATAGCAAGTTCTTTACAGATTTCCTCATTTATTTTGGCCCATTGTCCTAGCTGATCATTTCTGGAAGTCCATATTGAGGAGTTATTTCTTTTAGCAATATGTTCACAACAGTCATAGTGGTATTAATAGTTGTAGGAACAGCTTCAATCCATCTGCTAAATACATCTACTATCACTGAACAACACCTATAACAGTGTACTCCAGGTAATTCTATAAAATCAAGTTGCAAACAAGAAAAAAGTCCACCAGGCAAGGGGGTAGTTCCGGAACCACAAGGCATTCCCTTTCCAGCATTTGATTTTTTTTTTTTACAAATTAAGCATGATTTGACTCGCTTTTCAGCTGCTTTCTGGAAATCAAGATTGTAGTAATGTATTAACCATCCCCTCCTTGCCCAAGTGTATACAATTATGTACATGATCTACCAAAATAGGTAAGAACACGGAGGGAACACAGACCTGTCCCACAGGGGTCTCCCATAAATCGGTCTGAGGTTCGAGGTGGCAACCCATTTGGGACCATAGTTTGTGCTCTCCTTCAGGGGTGTCCCCCTGTTAGTTACGTATTTCCCACAAGTCCGGCATACCCGTGCTTAGATTTTGTTTAAGAGGAGCTTGCTGGGTTCCCCAGGGGACTAAAAGTGTGGGATTCAAGGCTGTCTGTTTGGCAGCTGCATCAACCCTAGCATTACCCTTAAACATCTCATCGCATTCCCCGGTATGGGCTGCACATTTAATAATAGTCAAAACTCGAGGTAGCTGTAGAGCGGTGAGTAAGTTGTCTACAAAGGTAGCATTACTAATGGGGTGGCCAGAGGAAGTCAGGAATCCCCAAAGCCCTGTAGTCAGTTCATAACTGGAGTCCGTGTACAAGTCCACACTTTAGTCTGTTGCTAGGATACAGGCAGGAGTCAGAGCAAACAGCTCAGCCTTCTGGGTGGAGACAGCCGCTTCAAAGGAGGCCTGCTCAATTACACTGGCATTGGGCACCCCGGTCAAAGTTTCTGTTACTGTTAAACGAGTAAAAGTTGAACTGATTTCCAAAAGACATAAGTTAAAGATCACACATTTCAGTAATATTTTAAGCAAGGAAACTTTTTTTTATTTCCATCTTTTACAGTTCCAAAATAACAAAAAAGGCAAAGGGCCTGAAGCAAAAGTTTGGGAAGCCTGCATGGTCAACACCTAGTAACACCCCCTTTGACAAGTATCACAGCTTGCAAATGCTTTTTGTAGCCAGCTAAGAGTCTTTCAATTCTTGTTTGGGGGATTTTCGCCCATTCTTCCTTGCAAAAGGGTTCTAGTTCTGTGAGATTCTTGAGCCGTCTTGCATGCACTGCTCTTCTTAGGTCTATCCACAGATTCTCGATGATGTTTAGGTCGGGGGACTGTGAGGGCCTTGGCAAAACCTTCAGCTTGTGCCTCTTGAGGTAGTCCATTGTGGATTTTGAGGTGTGTTTAGGATCATTATCTTGTTGTAGAAGCCATCCTCTTTTCATCTTTGGCTTTTTTACAGTTTGATGTTTACATCCAGAATTTGCTGGTATTTAATTGAATTCATTCTTCTCTCTACCAGTAAACGTCCCCGTGCCACTGGTTGCAACACAAGCCAAAAGCATGATCGATCCACCCCCATGCTTAACAGTTGAAGAGGGGTTCTTCTCATGAAATTCTGCACCCTTTTTTCTCCAAACATACCTGTTCTCATTGCCATCAAAGAGTTCTATTTTAACTTCATCAGTCCACAGGACTTGTTTCCAAAATGCATCAGGCTTGTTTAGATGTTCCTTTGAACCTTCTGAATTGAACTCTGGGCTCTTTGGCTTTAACCCAGGGCAAACCCAGACAGTGATATTGGGAAGCACCAGTCCTGTCTGTCGCCAAAGGAAATCCGGAACTTCAGGCAGTAATGCGCTGACCTCTTTTCCTTTAACCTCTCCAATCACCATGACTGGGAACTCCTGTCTCTCGAGGGGTGCATAATATTGGCTTTCCTCAGTTAAGCACCCCGGAGGGTCATAGCACAGAGTCACATGAGGGTCGGCCGCTGGCAGAAGGGGTTCAAACACAGTGGAGTCCAGATTAAGTGCCCACCACTGGGGCGGGTGTCAGTAACTGGGGAAGATGTCGGTTGTTCACTAGTCCCAGGGTAATATCCTTGTCCACACAGAGAATCTCGACTTCCAACGGACAGAGCAAGTCTCTCTCTGCTAGATTACACCCTGACTGGTGGTGACTGTAAATGAAACTTCACACTGGGTCCCCTGGAATTCCACCTGCAGTGGCTGGGTACGTGAATACGTACGTGCCCTGCCTTTGAACCCAGACAGACCGATTGTCTGATAGCTGTTTTCCATTTTCTGATACCATTTCCTGATCGAGAGTGGATGTGGTTGCCCCAATATCAATAATAAACGGAATTCCAGCAACTTGCAATATTACATTGGGCTCTTCCTGAGGGGTGATACTCATGTTTGGAAGCATCCTTGTTTGTCAATTTCTAAATGGGCTGTTGTCCCCACCTGTCCCTTGGTATGTTTTTGTTCCCATTTCTGATCCCCAGATATAGCCCGCTCGCATCCTTCTTCCCACTGAGCATATTTACCTTTAATATTAGTTCCCTTCGGGGTCGATCGGGATTCGAAAGTCGGGTCAAAGCTCGTCACATTCCATTTTGGTCTTTGTCAGGCCAATCCATATTATTTGTTTTAATCATGTTGGCTAACTTAGTTGGTAAGGATTGGAGCAGTAAGGCATTAAACTGGGGAACGGATTCCCATCATTAAAGACTCGGTCACCTGTGAAAGTGCTCTAGCAGGCCATAATTCGCTCCCAATAGACTGGTCCCGATTCTCCAGGCTTAGGTTTGCTTTGCCGTACTTTAGTGATGTTTACAGGTTGCTGGAGAGCCCTTTCCAAGGCTTGAATGATCCGGTCTGTCTGTTCATTCTCATTATGGTTCCCGCCTGTAACTCCAGATAGGTTTGGTATCTCAGTTCTGCCTTCCATTTCCGCCCCTCATCAGCTGAGAGAATCATGCAGCAGAGATCGAATAAATCTTGTGGAGTCAAATTATGCACTCAGCATCACAGTCACTGTCCTCAAACAGGGTCGGTATGCCAGACATGGGTTCGGGATCCATTGTTTCCCTATCAGTTAGAACTTCAGACTGACTTTCCAGCCCTGCTCTCCTATCTAGACCGTTTTCCCTGCTCTCGTTTTTGGCGCCCATCCACCCATTCATGCTCCGCTTTTAGCCTCTCCCAACCTTTGGCGTTCCTTCTGCAGTGCATACCTCTATCCCTTTGTCACGTGCATTATTCCACCAACTTGCTAATACTGTACTGTTCCACTTTGCATCTGCCTTATCCTTCCATTCCCTTTTCAGTAATTTCCTCTTCTTTCCACAGTTCCTTTTCCTTAGCAAATTTACTGCTTGTTCTCATGAGGTAATATCCCAGGCTCCCCCCAGTGGCCAGATTTTGTTCCCCAATTTCTTATTCAGCGCTGCATTCAACATTCACAAATCTTTTTCCTTGTCTGGAAAACTCTCACTCATATTGTGTTTGTCTGCTCTTGTCCCACTCATATCACTCGACTGCAATTCACCTCTGTTCTTTACCAGGCACAAAGCCTTCTGCTCAATTAACAATCAGATAAATTTACACGGCTGGCACCTCCTGTTAAATTGATAAATTTACCTGGGACCACCTCCTGCCCACTTACTAAAATTTACCCGGCCCGTCTGCCTCCTCAGTAAAATTTTGCCCACCTTATACGAGTCTCCCAACAGATTCTTTCCCGATCCCATCAAGGTATGCGATCAGCTTGGGCGAGGGACTGTACCTCGAAAGGAACTAACAGAGAATGACAAAATACCTATTGGGTGTCTGGTCGGTCTTCGCAGTCCCCAGAGTGGTCCAGCTGCTTACTCAGCCCGTCTGCTTGGCACTCCCGATATTGGGATCCTGTTCATGACGCCAAATGTTAAAGTCGAATCTGAATAAAACACGGGAGACCAGCTATCGTCACCACAGTTTATTGCGCATTCTCCTGTAGGAGTTTGAGACCCAGTTGCCAAAAGGAAGGCACGTAAGCACTGCCACTATCTGACAAGTGGACTGACTCAGTCAGGTTACAGTCGTGTATTTATACATAGTAAGCCCCATACATTACTATTTGCAAGATGTTATTTGAACTGATTTGCTCACCAAGTCTGTTGGTGCAAAACTTAATTACTTAGATAAGAGAGTTCACTAAATGAAGGTTTTAATTGCAGCTGCACGTACTGTTCTGTCCTTATCAGTTATTCCCTTTGCAAGGCCCTGACTTAGTTACAGACAGATGTTCATTCCTGTCCTTTTCAGCGAGTCCTCCTCCCTTTACTCAAATAAGGGTACAATGTATAATGTTATCAACTAATAAGGGTACAATGTATAATGTTATCAGCTCTCAGTGTGTCTCTCTGCAAGCCACAGAGAACTGGGAATGAGCCTGTCTTAGTTAACCGCTGAAGACAGAGTTTACTTAAGTTCAGAAATTCCTATTCAGTCCCAATTATTCTGTTAGCCAGAGGTTACAGAGGTTCAAAATGATTTTGTTATATATCCTCAATTCCCCAGGAGTGCTCAGGGGAAATACTCATGTTACCTGTGTGTATTGTGGCGATGCAGAAGTTGCCGGAGAATTTAGAAGTGTGAAGAAGTGGAGTGATATTTGGAAATCTGACATTTTAAAGTGTAATTTAGCAAGCAAACCGCATATGGACAGAGTGCAAAAGATCTGGTGAGAAAAGTTTTCATTACCCGTTACAAGCCTGCTACATAGGTTGTGTGAGAGTGCAGATGAACTTGATCTAACTCAGAGATCAAAGTTCTTATGGACAATGCTTTGCTAGCTGTTAAAATGAATACCTCTCTATATAAAATACACTGTGCACATGTTGTCACTGGGTAAAAAAATGCACATTACGAGATTTATGTGCCCACTGGTCATTACAAAATAGAGGGGACATTGGTGGGAAGGTGGGGAGACCTCCATTGTCCCTGATGCCCTCACCTACAAGATGTGCATCCAGCTGCAGCTTGTAACCCTGCAGTTTAAGGAGTTGGAACTTGAAATGGATGAATTCTGGATCATCCAGGAGTTGGAGGGGGTGATAGATAAGACATGAAGTGAGGTGAGTTACACCCAAGATACAGGATACAGGAAAGGAAAGGGATGAGGTTAAACATCCCTCACAAAATACTCTTGTGACCATCCCACACAACAACAGGTGGACCACTTTAGAAACTGTTGGGGATTATTAGCAGAGGAAAGTCAAAGGGCTGATAGGGGATTCGTTAGTTATGGGAACAGAACAAGAGGGATCTAATATCCTAGTGGTAAGGCTTGCTAGAACCAGTGTGGGGGGGGGTGTGATGGGGTTAAAGTAAGTTGTAGGGGGAACGGGAGCCAGAATGGCAGAACAGATAGTGGAGAGGGTGATTTGAATTTATTACATACATTCTGCATCTACATGAGTAGTAGAAATCTTCACGTTACGTCTCTGTCTAAATGTGTAATTTATAGTAATTTATAACAAATAGTATGTAGATAGGGCAGTCAATATGACATAGAAATCAATTAATCAGTCTGATGGCCTGGTGGAAGATGTTGTCCCGGAGCCCGTTGGTCCTTTTGCTGTGGGTTAGCCTGTCTCCATTCCTTTTGTCATCCACAATTAGCTCCTTAGGTTTTGTGACAATGATTGAGAGGTTGTTTTCTTGACACCAGTCAGATGTTGTTCAGACCTCAGATAGAGTCAGCAATCAAATGGTTGAGCATGGTGCGATGAAAGTGCTGAGCTGTGTATATCACAATGCAAGAAGCATCGTAGGAAAGCCAGATGAGCTCAGGACAGGGAATTATGATATTGTAGCCATCACTGGGACTTGGTTACACCCAACAGTCTGAGAGATTTAGAGGAACAAATTTGTAGAGAGATCACAGACCATGCCAAGAAACAAAGGTTGATTCAGTTGGTGATTTTAACTTCCCAGATATTGACTGGGATTCCCATACTGTGAAAGGACTAGATGGGGCAGAGTTTGTCAAATGTGCCCTTAATCAGGACGTAGAATTCCCGACGTAAAGTGTGCAATAAGCTGTTAGGAAATGATCCAGAGCTGGTGACAGAAATTAGTGATCATAATGCCATGAAATTGAAAGTAAATATGGAAAAAGAGGTCTGGACCACGGGTTGAGATTCTAAACTGGGGAAAGGTCAATTTTGATGGTATCAGAAAGGATCTGACAAGTGTGGTTTGGGACAGGCTGTTTTCTGGCAAAGGAGTACTTGGTAAGTGGGAGGCCTTCAGAAGTGAAATTTTGAGGGTGTGGAGTTTGTATATGCCTGTCAAAATAAAAGTTGAAAGGTAACTGGTGCAGGGAACCTTGGTTCTCATCAGATATTGAGGCCCCGGATATTTTGTTCCTCTAAATGCCTCAGACTGTTGGGTGCTGCCAAGACTCATTAATGACTGGCTCATTAATCATCATTCCAATTCCTGAGCTCATCTGACTTTTTTTTTAGTTGTCTTCTGTTGGTTCCTAAAAGCTTCCCAATAGTTTTTGCTCTTTTGTTTGCCCTCTCTTTGGCTTCTCAATTCAGCCATGGTTGTGTCCTCCTGCCTTTCCAATGCTTCCACTTCTTTCGTAAGTATCGATCACTCAACTCCCGAGTTGCTCTCAGAAACTCCAGCCATTGCTGTTCCATTGTCACTCCTACTGGTTTTCCCTTCGAAGCAAGTTAGACCAGCTTCTCCATCATAGAAACATGGAGAAGTTCAACACAGAAAAAGGCTATTTGGCCCATATAGTCAATGCCAAAAAAACATTTAAGCTGTCTAATGCGTCTACCTGCACTGGGACTATCGCCCTCCATACCCCTACCATCCAGGCTCCCATCCAAACTTCTTTTAAATGGTGAAACTGAGCTCACATTCATCACTTGTGCTGGCATCTCATTCCACACTCTCGCGACCATTTCAGTGAAGAGCTTTTCCACATGCTGTCGTTAAAGTTTCACCTTCCCCACTTACCCACGACCTCTGGTTGTATACCACCCAACCTCAGTGGAAAGAGCTGCTGGCATTTAACCTGTCATTTTCCTCATAGTTTTGTAGACTTCTAATAAATCCTCAAAGCAATGTATAATTTCCTTGTTTATGTTTAGAGCCTTTTTTTTAGGTGGATAAGATGATGAGGGGCATTGATCGTGTGGATAGTCAGAGGTTTCTTTCCCAGGGCTGAAATGGCTAACACAAGGGGGCATAGTTTTAAGGTGCTTTGAAGTAGATACCGAGGGGATGTCAGGGGTAAGTTTTTTTACACAGAGAGTGGTGGGTGCGTGGAGAGTGTTTCAGTTCCTGTGGGACCAGGCACCCATGCAGCTCATTGGGAACAGGGAATAATACCAAAGGAGAGAGACAACTGAGCCAGATCACAGTTTGGAGATGGCAGAACTGCCCCTATGTTATAGAAACAGGAAGAGCATCAGAGAGTTTGATTGTCATTCCAGATACCAGCACTGTGACCAGTTAGAAGGTGATTTCTCTCTCCAACTTGGGTTGAACTTCACTGTAGCAGTGTGATGTCAGATCACACCTTGCCAACTCAAGTGATCTCATCTGAAATGTTGTCCCATACCCATTGATCGATTTTGTAAATCTTTTTACAGGTTAAATATGACAAGGAATTTGTCTCCGGGAATCTCGAACACAACACGCCAGTTTTGCTGTCTCTGTCCAGATATTTAAGAAGAGGAGCAAGGGATTCACTCGATCATCAGACCAACTGATCGACCATTTTACATGGGGGGAACGCATTCATCTGCTCAGACAGTGGGAATGGATTCACTCGGTCATCTCAACTGAAGATACATCAGCGAGTTCACACTGGGACAAGGCCATTCACCTGTTGTAAGTGTGAGAAGGGATTCAGTCAGTTATCCCACTTGTGGACACACCGGTCAGTTCACACTGGGCAGAGGCTGGTCATTTGCTGAATTTGTGGGGAATGATTCACTCGATCATCTGACAGAATGGCACACCAGCAAGCTCACACTGGAGAGAGGCCATTCACCTGCTCAGACTGTGGGAAGGGTTTCACTTGCTCATTTCACCTACTGAGACACCAGTCAGTTCACACTGGCGAGCGGCCGTTCACCTGCTCAGACTGTGGGAAGGGATTCACTTGCTCATCTAAACTGAAGGTACATCAGCGAGTTCACACTGGAGAGAGGCCATTCACTTGCTTAGAATGTGGGAAGGGATTCACTGTATCATCTCTCCTACTGAGACACCAGTCAGTTCACACTGGCAAATGGCCGTTTACCTGCTCAGACTGTGGGAAGGGATTCACTTGCTCATCTGAACTGAAGGTACATCTGCGAGTTCACACTGGAGAGAGGCCATTCAGCTGCTCAGACTGTGGGAAGGGATTCACTTGCTCATCTGAACTGAAGGTACATCAGAGAGCTCACACTGGAGAGAGGCCATTCACCTGCTCAGACTGTGGGAAGGGATTCACTCGATCATCTACACTGAAGGTACATCAGCAAGTTCACACTGGGGAGAGGCCATTCACCTGCTCAGTGTGTGGGAAGGGGTTCACTGTATCATCTCACCTACTGAGACACCAGTCAGTTCACACTGGTGAGAGGCCAATCACCTGCTCAGTGTGTGGGAAGGGATTCACTTGCTCATCTAAACTGAAGGTACATCAGCGAGTTCACACTGGGGAGAGGCCATTCTCCTGCTCAGACTGTGGGAAGGGATTCACTTCTTTGTCCCAACTGAAGGTACATCAGCGAGTTCACACCGGGGAGAGGCCATTCACCTGCTCAGACTGTGGGAAGGGATTCACTTCTTTGTCCCAACTGAAGGTACATCAGCTAGTTCACACTGGGGAGAGGCCATTCACCTGCTCAGACTGTGGGAAGGGATTCACTCGATCATCTAAACTGAAGGTACATCAGCAAGTTCACACTGGAGAGAAGCCATTCACCTGCTCAGAATGTGGGAAGGGATTCACTCAGTCATCCAGCCTGCAGAAACATCAGCGAGGTCACACTGGGGAGAGGCCGTTCACCTGCTCAGACTGTGGGAAGGGATTCACTTGCTCATCTGAACTGAAGGTACATCAGCGAGTTCACACTGGGGAGAAGCCGTTCACCTGCTCAGTCTGTGGGAAGGGATTCACTCAGTCATCCAATCTACAGTTGCACAGGTCTGTTCACACTGGGGAGAAGCCGTTCACCTGCTCAGTCTGTGGGAAGGGATTCACTCAGTCATCCAACCTACAGTTGCACAGGTCTGTTCACACTGGGGAGAAGCCGTTCACCTGCTCAGACTGTGGGAAGGGATTCACTCGATCATCCCAACTGAAGGTACACCAGCGACTTCACACTGGGGAGAGACCGTTCACCTGCTCAGACTGTGGGAAGGGATTCACTCGATCATCCCAACTGAAGGTACACCAGCGAGTTCACACTGGGGAGAGACCGTTCTCCTGCTCAGACTGTGGGAAGGGATTCACTTGCTCATCCCAACTGAAGGTACACCAGCGAGTTCACACTGGGGAGAGACCGTTCACCTGCTCAGACTGTGGGAAGGGATTCACTTGCTCATCCCAACTGAAGGTACATCAGCGAGTTCACACTGGGGAGAGGCCATTCTCCTGCTCAGACTGTGGGAAGGGATTCACTTCTTCGTCCCATCTGAAGGTACATCAGCGAGTTCACACTGGGGAGAGTCCGTTCACCTGCTCAGTGTGTGGGAAGGGATTCACTCAGTCATCTAAACTGAAGGTACATCAGCAAGTTCACACTGGGAGAGGCCATTCACCTGCTCAGACTGTGGGAAGGGATTCACTTGCTCATCTGAACTGAAGGTACATCAGCGAGTTCACTCTGGAGAGAGGCCATTCACCTGCTCAGACTGTGGGAAAGGATTCACTCGATCATCTCAACTGAAGGTACATCAACGAGTTCACACTGGGGAGAGACCGTTCACCTGCTCAGATTGTGGGAAGGGATTCACTCAGTCATCCATCCTAATGGCACACCAGCAAGTTCACACTGGGAGAGGCCGTTCACCTGCTCAGACTGTGGGCAAGGATTCACTTGTTCATCTCAACTGAAGGTACATCAGCGAGTTCACACTGGAGAGAGGCCGTTCACCAGCTCAGTGTGTGGGAAGGGATTGACTCAGTCATCTCATCTACAGACACACAATCGAGTTCACACAGGAGAGAGGCCGATCAGCTGCTGAGACTTTGGGAAGTAATTCTGTCAGCAAAACCAACCAAATGTGCATCATTGAGTTCACAGTGGGGAGAGGCCGTTCACCTGCTGTGAATGTGGGGAGCGATTCACTCAGGTCATTTAACCTTATGTAACTCTTGCTTCAGCTAGCAACTTAATATAGGGGGTTTTAGCCCCTGAGCTTGGCCAAACCTAAGCAATCTCGTTTGTGTGAATGCTGCATGATGTGTCCCCTGTTACAAATCAGTACCCCAAAAATAACAAATGGTACACAATCTGCGATTAAACAATTGAGCTATTTAATTCTTACTTCGACTATAGGATTAGTAAAGGAAACAAAAAAAAAGAAAACGGGCCCTTTCTCTTCACTCATGTCTTCTCATCTCTCCCTGACAAAAGACTGTGAAAATCTACCTTCCAGACTCACAGGAAAGAACAATATCTCTAATTGGATAGCTAGGCACTCCAAAACCATGTTATTTCCAGTCATAAGCTAAACATTGCTGCTGCAGAGAAACCATTAGCTCAGCAGTGAAACATAACAGAGAGACCATTACGTTAGCAGTGAAATCTCACAGCATGTTCTACTTGTGACACACTACCGGGTTCACACAGGGGAGAAAGTTTCAATAAGTTGCATGCTGGATATTTGTCCATCACCGTTGCTAAAGCTATTTTGTGACTGACTATCGGTGCTGAACTCTACAATTATTGCTGCTGCTCACCACATCCAGTTCTGGGCATGGGAGGAGTTTCTTCTACTGCATATTCACCTTTAATGGGACTGGAGTTTAATATTGACTGGGGTGGAGTGTGGCCAGTGAAGAAGTGGAGCTTTGAGGCTTTGGCTAAAGTAGTTTTGGCAGATGGATTGTGCAATCAAGATTTGAATAGCTCCTGGAGGCTGCGCCTGTCTGTGAATGGAGTAACAGCAGTTTCTGAGCTGCTCCTAGTTTTGTCCCTTTCCCCTTAGTTTAAACCGAATTTAATATCTTCAGTTGCTGATTCTTGAACGGGAACCATATACCTTTGAGGAGTGGGAAGTACTTGTCTGAACCTAGTGATAAAGGCAACGGGAAAGGAAAGATGCAAAAGGAAGGATCTGATGAAATGCCATTGTGGGCTGAAAATATGGCTTGGACGCAGTTCATTTAAAGACTAACTTGAAAAGAATAGTAATGAAATGATGTCATTTCTGGGAAAACTTAAGGATCTGGAAGCTCAAGTCACTACACACAAAGAGGGATTGAAGATAATTAAGCAAAAATTGCTTGAAAGTAAAATAAAGTAAAACTCGTTTGGAATGATATCGAAATAAGATTATAGACCTGGAAACTAGGTCTCGCCGAAGTAATATACAAATTGTTGGGCTGCAGGAAGGAGTTGAAAATGGAGATTTAACTGCTTACATTGGTAAGCTTTTTCATACCTTATTTCCTTCTATATTATCACAGCCGCCTACTGTAGAAAGAGCAGACAGAACTTTTACTTCAAGGTCTCAAGATCCAAATAAACCAAGGGCTGTTCTGGTTTGTTCTCATTATTTTAGGATTAAAGGTCAAATAATGCGACAGGCAAGAAAACAGAGTTTTTAGATTTGAGACATCTGAGCTCGGTTGTTATGAAGATTTTTCTCAGGAGGTAATGGAACAAAGATTAAAATTTGCTCTGGTAATGAAACAGGCATATGATAAGAAATTGTTTCCTTCCTTGCGTCACCCAACAAGGATTAAAGTTTTTCCTCCTGATTCTCCTCCTCGTACATTTTGTGATCCTAAAGTTGCACTGGCGCTTGTTTAAACTATACCTGCTGTGACCGCCGATTGAACTGTCTGGCATATTATCTGCATAATAGCATTTCGGAAAGAAGATTTATGAAGGCTACTTGGACATTTCATTGAGAGACTATTAAAAGAAGATTAGGAGATTTGTTTATTATTGCATATCATTGTTTTTTTTGGTAAGAAGATTTATGGTTCAGGTATGACTGTTTAAATGGTTATTTGGACATTCAACAGAGAAAAAGAACATAAAAGGACTTACTCCTTTAACCTAATATCTGGTTTGATATTTTTTGTGTTTTTTTCTTAATTAACTAACTGGTAGTTTTTCCTACTAATGGGGCTATTTGCTTCTCTTATATATACTTAGCAGAGGTTTCAATTATTTGTATAATATTAGTTTTAAAGATTGTGTTGATCTGTTATTAAACACTATGCTTGGTTTCTCTAGGTAATATGTTTTAGATTTTAATAACTGCTTATTTTTTTAAATTATTTTCAATATATTGGAATGTTTTTAATATAATGAATATTATTGCATCTTATAACTGAATTTAAAGCTTTTTTAGGGGATTTAATGTTAAGTTTAAGATGGAGCTGTTTTTTACTTTTTAAGAGATAACAATTTTTTGGTTTCCTCTTTTTTTAAAAAAAGATTAAATATAAACATGGGATAGACTGTAGATGCTGGAATGTAAACATTTTCCTTTGCTGAGACTTTGCCGTTCCTCTTACAAGGTCAGTGGTTTTCATTTTTTAACTGGGGGAGGGATAGAGAACCTTTTTTAATCTTTTTTTTCAGACAGACAGAGCAGTCTTGGCTGTGTTTTCTATCATAGGTTGCCTGCTTTTTCTGGGCTGTGGGGGGAGTGGGATGGGGTTAGAATTAGGGTTTTTTTTCCCATTGGGTGGTTCCGGAGCATGTGTGTTTTCTGTATGGTTGTATTCTCCATCGCCACCATTTTTGATCATCCCGTATTGGTATGTGCTCGGCGCATGTGTAAAGTAGAATAAAATTATAGTATGGAATCTAAACAGATCAGTGTAATAAGTTAGAATGTATGTGGTTGAAATCATCTTATCAAATGAAAAAAGACTTTTAAAATCATTAATCGATTTCAACCTGATACAATTTTTGCCCAGGAGACACATATCAGGGCGGGAGATCAAAACAGGTTTTTTGGATCATGGAAGAGTTTGCAATTTCACTCCACTTCTCAAAGTAAAACTAAGGGAGTGTCTATTTTTATTAAATCCAATATTTCATTCATTCAAGAGGACATTAAGTCAGATTCTGTTGTCGATTTTTAATTGTTAAAGGAGTAATTTGTAACAGAAAAGCTGTTTTGGTCAATTTGGATGGTCCGAACAGATGATTTTTTAAAAAAAAATGTCTTTGCTTTACTGCCTCATTTAAATGAATATATGTTGATAATGGGCGGGGATTTTAACTTGTTTAAATCCTTTGATTGACAAGAGCTCAACCAACCAGCAACTTCCAAATAACTCCGCATTACTTATTGATTCCTTTTTGACTGATTTTTGGATTGATTGAGTTATGCAGGTATTTACACCCTGATGATAGAGAATATTCTTTTTTGTCACATGTTTATAGAAAATATTCAAGGATCGATTATATTATAGTTGACCCTTACTTCTTGCCTAGTGTTAAGAATTGTGAATATGACACTATCGCTGTATCTGCTCATGCAGCTTTCAGTTTGTCTTTCGAATTTGATGATGCCATCCTTGCCCACCCACCTTGGCGCCTGTCTCAGACATCATTGCAGAATTCAGACTTTGTTAGCTTCATTGAAAACCAGGTAAAATAATTTTTTTCTTTTTAATGTTATAGGGGGTACGTCTAAATTAATCATATGGGATACATTTAAAGCATTTTTAGGTGGTCAGATCATTTCTTATTCTGCTAACCTGAAAAAACAAACTAAAGTAGAATTAGATCAGATTACCAAACAAGTTAAACACTTAGATATTATTTATGCGATTTCCCCTAATATTGACATTTAAACAAAGGATGGAACTTCAATCACAATATAATTTATTATTAACTCTTCCTATTGAAGGCTATTTGCTTAAGCTAAAAAGTCAATTTTATATGTTTTGAGATAAAAATAACAAACTGCTTGCATCTCAATTAAAAACGGCCAGAGCCAAAAGGCAAATTTTGAAAATCTGTAGGAAAGATGGTACCCTGGCTTGGGAATATGAAGACATTAATAAGATTTTTCAAGATTTTTATACAACTTTATAAATCTCAATTTCCAGTAGATTCTTCTAAAATTATTTTATTTTACGAAGGATTGTTTTTCCTCGAATTTCTGTTAAGGGTCAAAAAACTCTTGATGCCCAAATTACCGAACCCAAAATTCATAAAGCTATTTTTTCAATGCCATCTGGTAAGGCCCCTGGACTTGATGGGTACCCTGTAGAATTTTATAAAAAAATTGGATTGTGCCTATTTCATTTTTGAATGTTGATGCTCAGATCCTGTCAAAGATAATGGCCAATTGGTTGGAAAATTTTTGGGTAAAGTTATTTTTAAAGATCAAGCAGGCTTTATAGACAGCCGTTATTCCTTTTCAAATGTTTGGAGACTATTTAACATTATATACCCATCTTCTTTTAAAACTCCACCATGAGTCTTCTCTTTTGATGCTGAAAAAGCGTTCGATTGAGTTGCATGGAAATATTTATTTAATGTTTTAGAGAAATTTGGTTTTGGTGTTAATTTAAATAATTGGATTAGAATGATATATAAAACTCCTATTGCCTCTGTTATTACTAATAATTGTAGATCTCTTTTTTCAGCTTTCACGGAGGACAAGACAAGGTTGTCTATTAAGTCCTTTGTTATTTAACTTAAAATTAGAATCCCTTGGTATCACTCTTCGTGAAGGTAAAGATATTCATGGGATTCTTGTGAATGAGATTTCTCTTTACGCTGATGATTTTCTGGTTTATGTATCTAATCCCGAGGAATCTCCCTGCCTTGTTAAAATTATTTAATGAATTTGGAGGTTTTTAAGGATATAAAATACATTTTAATAAAATGAACTGTTTCCTTTAAATGAATCTGTTTCTATATATGGTAATACTCCTTTCAACATTATGGATTCTTTTAGATATTTATGTGTTATAATCTCTAAAAAAAATAAGGATCTTTACAAAGCTAATTTTGTTCCCTGAGTAGATTCTATGAAGTATTTATTTAGTGGATGGAACCCACTTACAATTTCACTTGTTGGTCACATCCATATAGTCAAAATGCTGATTTTACCAAAATTGTTATATTTATTTCAGAATATCCCTGTTTTTTTGACGAAGATGTTTTTTGATCGGATTGATTCTATTATCTCATCTTTTATATGGAATGATAAAAGACCAAGAATTAGTAAATGTCACTTACAAAAATTGAAAAAGGATGCAGGTCTTACTTCGCCTAATTTAAGAATGTATTACTGGGCTGTTAATGTGCAATATATGTCCTTTTGGTTACACTGGGTTGATAAGAATGAACGGCCAATTTGGGTAGATTTGGAATTGAAAGCTGAGAAACAGTTTTATTTAACCTCGTTATTGGGAGTTGCTTTACAATTAGCTATACAATTAGCTAAAGTTGCTAATTTAAATTTATACCCTGTGATTAAGTATTCTTTACAAATTTGGCTCCAGTTCCATAATTTTTTAATCTTAAAAAATTTAAACTTTGTAGTTTAATTTATTATAATTTTTAAAGCATTCTTTGAGTGATCCAATTTTTTTACTTTGGAAAATAAAGGTATTAATTCTTTTTTGGATCTATTTAAAGAAGATAGACAATTAGTTGATAAATATTCTCTTTCGTACTCACACTTTTTACAATACCTTCAAGTTAGACATTTCTTACAAAAACATTTAACTAATTTTCCTTACATATTGAATGCCGGCTTGTTAGGTACTATTACGAGTATGAACCCTTTGATGAAGGGTTCCATTGGAAGAATTTATAAATTACTATCACAATGGGATAAGTGTCCTTTATTTAAGATTAAACAAGATTGGAACTTAATTTGACTTTTATGACGGAGGACTGGACATGGGTTCTGAAGTTGGTTAACTCTTCTTCGATTTGTGCTAGTCATGCACAGATACAATTTAAAGTTGTACATCATTGCTATTTGACGAAGGAGAGATTGTCTAAAATGTTTCCTGATGTTGATAGTTATTGTGATAGATGTAAAACTGAGACAGCTACACTGACACACATGTGTCCGTCTTGTTCTACACTGGAACAGTTCTGGAAGTCAGTTTTTTTCTACAATTTCTAAAGCACTTAAAATTAATTTACAACCTAACAAATTAACTGTACTTTTTGAATAATTCCTCAAAATATCCAAGCTATTTCTTTGTCTGACCAACATGTTATTGCGTTTGTTACATTGATAGCTAGGAGGGCAATTCTGTTGAAGTGGAAAGATACGTCGGCTCCCACTCTGTTACAATGGTTCTTCCAAGTGATGCTATGTCTTAGTTTGGAGAAAATTAGAAGTTGAACCTTTGAACCTGTGTTTGATTTTGAGAAAAAAAGGGGTTCATTTTCTCGTTATTACCATTTGAGTTAATTGATAATTTTCTCCACGTTCTAATTGTATTTTTTTTTTCTTGCTGGCGGTTTGATGGTTATCTTTAGAAGCTTTTTGTATGACGCATGGCTCCGGGGTTGAGTTCTTAATATTTTTTTTCCTCACTTTTCTTTGCTTTAGTGTTTTTTTTTTTCCTTTTCTTTTTTTGTGTCACCATATTTTTCAATCTTTAAAACAATGTTTTTTTTTCCTTGACACATTGTAAGTGTTATTTACTTCGATGTACTCTTGTTATTTTGGACAATAATAATGAAAAGATTTGAATAGATCAGACTCAGCAGAAAGCAGCTGATTGGGCTGTCGAGGTCAGGTGACCAAGCAGTCTGATTGGGCAATCGGAAATTGAATAGCTCAACAAACAAATAAAAAGAGGGGTAGCTCAAGCGGAGCGGCCAGTGAGTGAGTGGGGCCAGAGCAGCAGTGGAGCTTTGAGGCTTTGACTCGAGAGGTTTTGGCGAGCAGAGGCGGAGGACGAACTTGCTCCTAGTGGGTAAGGCCGGGTAAGGTCCTTTAATTAATTTAATTAACTTAGGAGTTGTTGATGGAGGCAGTGGATAGGGCAGTACAGTGCTCCGATTGTAGGATGTAGGAGTCAGGGACAGCACAATTGTCTCTGATGACTACACCAGCAAGAGAAGCAACCAGTTTCAGCTCTTGTCAAACCGAGTTAGGGAACTGGAGCTGGATGAACTTCGGATCATTCGGGAGGCAGAGGCAGTAATAGATCGAAGTTTCAGGGAGACAGTCTCCCCTAAAAGTCAGGAGACAGGGAACTAATTGGGTGACTGTCCGGAGAGGGAGGGGGAATAGACAGAGAGAGCAGAGCACCCTTGTGGCCGTTCCCATCAACAGTAAGTTTACTGTTTTGGATATTGTTGGTGGGGATGACCTACCAGGGACAAGTTGTAGTGGTTGTGTCTCTGGCACAGTGACTGGCCCCTTTGCTGAGAAAGGAAGGAGGGAAAAGAGGAGAGCAGTAGTGATTGGGGATTCGATAGTTGGGGGGACAGATAAGAGGTTCTGTGGGAAAGATCGAGAATCCTCGATGGTGTGTTGCCTCCCTGGTGCCAGGGTCCATGATATCTTGGATCGAGTTCTCGGTATTCTCAGGAAAGAGGGTGAGCAGCCAGCTGTGGTCCGAGTGGGGACCAATGACATAGATAGGAGTAGGGATGAGGTCCTGAAGAAGGAATACAGAGAGTTAATATAAAAGTTAAAAAGCAAGGGTGGTAATCTCAGGATTGCTGCCTGTGCCACGAGGCAGAGAGGGGAGGAACTGGAAGTCATGGCAGTTGAATGGGTGGCTGAAGAGTTGGTGCAGGGGACAGGGGTTCAGACTTCTGGAACATTGGGATCTCTTCTGGGAAAGGTCTGACCTGCACAAAGTGGACCGGCTGCACATGAACTGGAAAGGGACCTGACGGCCAGATTTGTTAGAGCTGTTGGAGAGGGTATAAACTGGTTTGGCAGGGGGTGGGAATCAGAATGTGAGTGCAGAGATTAGGGTACAAGGACAAGGGCATGATGCTATGTGTTCTGAGTTAGTGAGGAAGGACAGGCAGGCGATAAAACATAAATGTAGCCACTTAGAGGGGTTGAAATGTGTCTATTTCAATGCTTAGAGTATTAGGGATAAAATGGATGAACTTAGAGCATGGATCAGTATGTGGAGTTATGACACTGGCCGTTACTGAAACCTGGCTGGAGGAAGGACAGCATTGGCTGATGGAGGTACCGAGGTGGAGGTGTTTTAAAAGGAATAGGATGGGAGGTAGAAAGGGGGGGGGGGAAGTAGCATTACTGGTCAGGGATAGTTTCACGTCTATAGAAAGGGAGGACGCTGCAGAGGGCATGTTCATTGAGTCGGTCAGGGTGGAAGTCAGAAATAGGAAAGGAACAATCACGTGTGCTGGGAGTAGTCTATATGCCCCCAAATAGCCCTCGGGACACCGAGAAGCAGATAAGCAGGCAGATTTTAGAATGGTGCAGGAAATACAGGGTTGTTGTTATGGGTGATTTCAACTTTCCTCATATTGACTGACACCACCTGACTGCAAGGGGGATAGATGGGGCTGAATTTGTCAGGTGCGTTCAAGAAGGATTCCTGATACAGTATGTGGACCGGCAGATGAGAGGAGAAGCCATACTGGGTCTAGTTCCAGGTAATGAACCTGATCAGGTGACAGACCTCTTGGTGGCAGAGCATTTTGGTGAGAGTGACCTCAACTCCCTTAGCTTCAGCATTGCTATGGAAAAGGATAAAAACAGGCAATGGGAAAGTGCTTAACTGGGGAATGGCTAACTGAAGGAATGAGGCAGGAACTAGCGGGAGTAAATTGGAAACAGATGTTCAAAGGTGAAAGCACAGAAGTCATGTGGAGGAAGTTTCGGGAACACTTGTGCTGGGTTCAGGATAGGTTTGTCCCACTGAGGCAAGGAAAAAGTGGTAGGAAAAGGGAACCGTGGCTGACAAAACATGTGAGGCAACACGTCAAGAGAAAGAAGAAAGCATATGTTAGAAAGAAGAAGCAGGAAGCAGGAGAGGCTCATGAGAAATATAGGATAGCCAGGAAGGAGCTTAAGAAAGGATTTAGGAGAGCTTGAAGAGGGCATAAAAAGGCCTTGGCATCTAGGATTAAGCAAAACCCCAAGGTGTTCTATGCGTATGTGAAGAGCAACGATGACAAGAATGAAGATGGGGCCGCAAAAGGATAAAGAGGTCAACATGTGCCTGGAGGCGCAGGAGGTTGGAGAGTTACTAAATGGATACTTTGCTTCAGTATCCATAAGTGAAAAGGATCTTGATCAGGGTGAGGTCGAAATAGAACAGGCCTGTGTGCTGGAGAATGTGGAGATTAAGGAAGAAGAAGTGTTGGATCTTCTTAAAAACCACAAATCCCCAGGTCCGGACGAGATATACCCCAGGTTGCTGTGGCAAGTGAGAGAAGAGATCGCTGGAGCAGTAGCTATGATCTTTGAATCCTCTTTGGCTGCAGGGGAGGTGCCGGAGGATTGGAAAACGGCTAATGTAGTTTCCTTGTTAAAAAAGGTAACAGAGAAACCTGGTGAGACCTGGTATAGACCGGTGAGTCTTACGTTGGTGGTCTGCAAACCATTGGAAAGGATTCTTAAGGATAGGATCTACGAGCATTTGGAGAAGTACAGTCTACTCAAGGATAGTCAACATGGCTTTATGAAGGGAAGATCGTGCCTCACGGGCCCAATTGAGTTTTTTGAAGAGGTAACAAAATAAATTGATGAGGGTAGGGCGGTAGATGTCGTTTACATCGATTTTAACAAGGCATTTGACAAGGTACCCCGTGAGAGACTCATCCAGAAAGTCATGAGGCATGGGATCAGTGGAACCTTGCTGTTTGGATTTAAAAAAAATTTACAGGAGGAAAGCAGTGGGTAGTTGTGGAAGGAAAGTATTCCGCCTGGAGTTCGGTGACTAGTGGAGTGCTGCAAGGATCAGTCCTGGGACCCCTGCTCTTTGTGATGTTTATAAATGACCTGGATGAAGACGCAGGAGGATGGGTGAGTAAGTTTGCGGATGACACGAAGATTGGAGGAGTTGTGGATGGAGCTGTAGGTTGTCGAAGGTTACAAGAGGGTATGTACAGGATGCAGAGTTGGCCAGAATAGTGGCAGATGGAGTTCAATCCGATTAAGTGTGCGGTGATGCATTTTAGAAGGACAAACCAGAAGGCTGAGTGCAGGGTTAATGGTCGGTTACTTAAGAGTGTGGATGAACAGAGGGACATTGCGGATCAAATCCATTCATCCCTCACGGTCGCTGCACAGATTAATAGAATAGTTTAGAAGGTCTATGGGATGCTCGGCTTCTTTAATAGGGGGATTGAGTTCAAGAGTAGAGAGGTCATGTTGCAACTCTACTAAACTTTATTGAGACTACACTTAGGGTATTGTTTTCCATTCTGGTCACCTCATTATAGGAAGGATGTGGAAGGTATGGAGAGGGTGCAGAGGAGATTCACAGGGACATTGCCTGGATTGGAAAACAAGTGTTATGAGGCATGGTTAGCAGAGCTGGGACTTTTTTCTTTGGAGTATAGAAGGATGAGAGGGGTCTTTATAGAGGTCCACATGATTATGAGAGGCATAGATAAATGCTAGCCAGTACCTGTTTCCCAGGGCACGAATAGCAAACACCAGAGGGCATACATACACAGTTAAGTTAAGGGAGAGAAGTTTATGGGAGACATCAGGAGTAATTTCTTTTACGCAGAGGGTTGTGAGTGCCTGCAATGACTTGCCAGGAATTGTGGTGGAGGCTAAAACATTAGGGGTATTTAAGAGCCTCTTGCACAGGCAAATGGATTGAAGAAATATATGGTTTGGCTCAAAATCGAGCGCCGAAGGGTCTGTATTGTGCTGTCATATCCTGTTGTCTAGTGTCTTCTAGTGTCATTTACAATCGGTGTCCACGTACTTGCCTTTGGTGCCTGTTAGTGCCCTTGGAATTCTGGGGCTTAGTACTGATAATTACCCATACAATGGCTACTTTTCGTTGAAGCTGGCATTTATGGAAGCAGATGTTGGAGTAACTGAGACTATGGAAACAGATGGAACTTTTTTTATTCTTGTGAGAAGGTTCCAAGGAGCATGCAAAGAGAGAAGTAGAGAGAACTTTTTGAACACCTTGTCCATTCACCATGTGTTCAGAGCTGCTTTTAAGAAGGTGCAAGTTCCTGCTAAGTAGGATGATGAGCGGAAAGGAGGAACTGTGAGGTGCATCCTGTCTAAACCTGTCATGTTACATTCTGGGAGCAGCTAGAGCGACCGGAAACCCTACATTTGCTGAAATGTTCGAGGAATGGAAATGGAGATTAACTGATAACGTGTTGGAACGTGAAGACGCCTTTTCCACTGGCAGTTCTGAGTTTGATTTCTCCAAGAGTACTTGCCACAGTATTAGAGCAACCAAGGGCATCTCTTTCCGAGAGAGGTCTCGCCGATTGGTTCCAGCGGGGGTTCCTGACATTCATCCGCAGCTGATGAAACAGAGGGAAGCTGAGTTTAGTCATGGAGCAGGAGCGCCTAAGCAGCCGGGAGACACGAGTGATAGACACGGGGAGAGACGGTCCAGTAGTCAGCCGGGAAACACGAGTGATAGACACGGGGAGAGACGGTCCCGTAGTCAGCTGGGTGACACGAGTGATAGAGACTGTCCAAGGGGTGATTTGATGCGCGAACCACTCACTCTCCTGAATTCCCCTGAGTAGAGACGCAGAACCAGCACATGCTTCTCGCATGACAAAGCTTTCAACCCGGGAATAATTTTCTAAACCACCTCTGAACCGTCTCCAGTGACAGCACAACCTGTCTCAGACAAGGGGCTCCAAACTGCTCACAGTACTCAAGGTAAGGCCTCATCAGTGCATTTTAAAACCTGAAAATTCCATCGCTGCATCCATACTCCATTCCTCTGGAAATGATCGCGAACATCCCATTGGCCTTCCTCACCACTTTCGCAACCTGCATATTCACCTTCAGGGAATGCTGGACGAACAACGTTGAGTCCTTTTGCACCTCAGATTTTCCAATTTTCTCTACGATCAGAAAATAGTCTTCCATTTTATTTCTTCTGCTCAAGTGCAGCACCATACATTTCGTGCCTGTGTTTTATGTCTGCCCCTTCTTTGCCCACTCTCCTCCACTTCCTCTGTCATTTTATAGACTTTCTACTTCCTCCAGATTTCCTGCACCTCCACCTACCTTCATCTGGACCGCAAACCTGTCCGTATGATCATCAATTCCAGCATCCAAGTCATTAACATATAAAATAAGAGTATTCATCCATCAGTTGTACTGTATCCTGCAGTTCTGTTATATATTATGCTACCTCAATTGCAGCTCTCTTTACGTTTAATCCAATACGCTTATTTTGTCCAGATTTTATTTTTATAACTTTTGAAATCATATTTACTATCTGTATTAAGTTTTTCAGCTTTACGTGAATAATTTCAAATCGTGCATATTCGATCCTCTGTCAATGTGTAATTCATCTGGTTGTCTCTGAGAGAGGTTAAATCGAAACAAACTCCAGTGAGCTTCATGGTCGCCCTGGATTATTGTGTAAAATAACAATTAATATTGCTATTATCATTATTCTTTCACTTGACTTGCACAGATTGCTGTATTGTACACATTGAGTGTTTTGACCGTCCTGTTAGTGCGGCCCTTCATGGATTTTATTGTGTTTCTTGGATGCCCGCAGGAATGTCAATCCCATTGCTTCAAATGGTGATATATGTATATAGATATGCTGTGATGCAAAATTTACTTTCTGCTTTGAACTTTGAACCAATTGGGCCGAAGGCTATTTTCCATGCTGTACGACTTAAAATATCTGCATTGCAAAACAAGGAAGGGTGGCCTGTTAAACAACGGAAAGTGAATATAATCCAGTCCGGAATGATCAATCCGATATTTCCAAATCCAGAAAGGTGTTAAACGCAGGTTACTGATCTCCGCGGCATATGTACGATTAAGAACGACTATGTAAAATGTCGTTTCAATATAGAAACCAACAACGTGTTTGAATGGCCCCAATGTCATTCTGTCCAAACAACAGCCACGGTTAAGAAGGTGACACAGACACTCTTCAACGAGGCCTCTTTCTCATCAAAATCTGCAGCCTGAATCCCATGTAACCCGTTGCTCTGCTCTCTGTTGTGACTAAAACAAAATCTTTATCTTAATTGCATCTTTCTCATACTCCCAAACATACCACGCTTTGATCGCTGCAGTAAAATTACAGTGGTTACATTATAAAAAACAGCACGTGAAAAATAGAGTATTTGTCAGGAGTGGGATTCGAACCTTTGCCTCCAGGTGGAGACCAGAACACTCGTGTTTACTAGGAAGCGATTTACTCGCCTTAAGTCTGGCGCCTTAGACCACTCGGCCACCCTGACCGACCATGCAGTACTCTCTCCACATGCCAGATAAACAGCTGTATTTCGGAATAGTCTGACTGACTGTTTTGTTGAGCGGGTATACATATAAACACACTCTATATCCTGGGATTTTAAATGAATATGGACGGGATGCATTTTCTCAGATTGCCGAGCATGTGCGGAATCAGAGCGTACAGCATCACAGCACTGGAATTGTGCTGCACTCCGTTCAGGCCATCCTCCAGAGAAAGGATGACGCGGATTCGGAGAGTGTGCAGAAGAGCATCACCAAGATGCTACCTGACTTAGACGGTTTGTGCAATAACGAGAGTTTGGGCAAACTTTTTATTTTTCTCTGGCGCATCAGAGGTGAGGGGGAATCTAATAGAAGGTTCTTAGATTTTGAGGCATAGATAATGGTAGAGCACTCGGAAGTTATCTCCATTCCAGGGTTTACATGTCTTTAAACGATCCTCTCTTAGGGCATACATTTCAACTAAGAGGGGATCGTTTTAAACAAGATGTGCCAACACCCTATCACTCTATGTCGGCAAGACCAAGGACTGATTGTTGTCCTCAGCAGAGGGAAAACCAGAGGTCCTTGAGCCAGTTCTCCTTGGAGGATCAGAGGCGGGGCGCGTCAGTAACTTTAAATTGTTGGTATAACTCTTTCCTCTACTTTCTTAGGAGACTGCGGAGATTCAGCATGACATCAAAAACCTTGATGAGCTTCTATAGATGTGTCGTAGAGAGTATATTGTCTGTCTGCAACAAGACGTGGTACGGAAATACCGTACCTTTGAAGGAAAATCTTTAAAAGGTTTATTGAATTCTGCCCAGTCCATCACGGGAAAAGCACTGACAAACATTAGGCAGATCCACATAAAACGCTGTCATAGGAAAACAGCATCCACCGTCAGAGGTCGTCTCCATCCTGCCATGCTCTTTTTGCGCTGCTGCCATCGGGTAGATGGTACAAGAGTCTCAGTTACTACCCATCCGACATCGGACTTTTGATCAAAAGGTGATAGTGTACACTACGTGCCAATCCATAGAATATTCCGACAACCAGTCATTTCACTTTAGAAACTATATTGATCAGCTGAGTATGCCAGGAGGAGCTCAGCAGACCAGGCAGCATCTATGGACAGGCGTAAACAGTCGGCGTTTCGGGACGAGATCCTTCACCGTGAAATTGTTTCTGAATAAATCACTTACCCACAGTTCGGTGTACGGTGATCTGTTGTAATGCGATGAACAGTGTCAAAAACATAATCTTATCTTCCAACCGTTTTTCTAATCCACCTCAACAACCCAGGATTTGTTTGCAGAAATTATGTCAGGAGTGGGATTCAAACCCACGACCCCAGATGGAGACCAGAACCCTCCCGTTTGTCGGAAGGACTTTCATTCCTTGAGTCTGGCGCTTTAGACCACTCGGCCATCCTGACAACTTTTGAGTTGTGTTTGAGAATGGAATGAATGCTTGATTTGGAAGCAAAGTTATAGACACACAATCAAGCATATCGTCCTGCCAATCGGAAATGAAAGCGAGAGTGTTACAGTTTGCTCAGGTTAGGCAACTTCTGTGGAAAGTGAAGCTGTAAAACAATTACAAATCGAAGACTCGTGAGACGCGTCTCGGCCAGAATTTGTGAAGGACGTTTGCTGAGATGGATCAGAACGCTTGGAAGACTCAATAATTTTACATTTAGGGAAGCAGAGAAATAAACGTTTACAGACAGGACTGAATCTAAAAACTGGGTGGGAGTTGATCGCAACAATGTCAACACAGGTTGTTCAGTTATACCGGGCAACGCTGCTTTACAGATGGATGTTGATAAGTAGACTATAAGGCCCAATAATCTGATGATTGTGGAAGAAAGCGAAGATGTGACAAGGTTCACAAGAACATAAGACATCGTGCGGAAACGCCGTTCGGTCTCCTGTGTCTGCTTCATCATTCCATCATGGATGAGTTATGACAGTCAGAATGTTGTGCAGGCTTGTCGGTCAATGTTTAATCTAAGAGAGGAGACGGAAACAGGATGTTTTGGACGATAGAGCAGCGGCCTTTCTGAGAGATTAGACGCTTAAGAGAACGTAATTCGCTCAGGTTCTCTGATCCAGTGTTAAAACCACAGAATGCATTAAAATAAGGCAGGGACAGGCTCTGGAGGCCATCGACTAAGTAAAAGGCTCCTCGCGGGATGTGGAAGACGGGGAGGCCTCCAGAGTTCATGATGACGACACCTGCGGGAAGTGCACATAACTGCAGCGTGTAACAGTCCGTCCTAGGGTGCTAGAGTTGAATCTGGATGAACTCCGGTTCATTCAGGGCCACGGACGTGATGGACCAGAACATATAGAGTGGTAGGACTGCCAGGGTGCAAGACACAGAAAACTGGGTGACAATCAGGAGGAAAAAGTTTTTAAAGACCCAGTGCAGACTATCTCTATGGCCATCACCGTCGGCAACACCTGGATTCCGTTTCTGATTGGATGATCCAGCAGGGGAAAGACATAGAGGTCGGATCTTTGGCACTGAGTATGGTCTGTGACTCAGAATGGTAAGGGAAGAACAGATTCCTGGATGGTATGTTGCCCCCCGTGTGTCAGGGTCCGGGACAACTTGGATTAAGGCTTGAACATTCTTCAGTAGGAGCGTGAGCCGGCAGGGGTTGGCTCCATTTCGGTGCCAATGACATCGGTAGGAACAGTGACGAATTTCTGCAATGGAAATTCAGAGAATTAGGTGCTGAGGTGTAGGGCAGGATCTTCGGGGTTCTGACAGCGTCTCGTGCCGCGTCGGTTGGGGACGGACGTTTTCTGGTAAGTGGGACGCGTTCAGAAATGAGCCAAATGTCTGTACATTCGGCTTGCACTGTTCCAAATCGACATTCTGTTACAAACACTAATACACAAAATTCATGCAAACATATAATAGTTTTATTTGAGAAGCAGCCCAATAGTGTATCTTATGGAGCTTGGTCCACACACCGTAATCGGGAAAAAATGGAGTTCTATACAATTGATAAATGATTACAAATATTGAATAAAACATGAATGTTCAAATGAAAACCAGGCTGCAGGCGTTACTGTGTTTGCTAATTATATTAACAATTATTCCTTACAGCCTTCCTAAACACGGGTCTCAGAGTCGACTTATCCTTTGCCAAGACGCTCGCTGATGGGTTGAAGATCAGAGTGAGGATTCACCATCGGGATCGCTAGAAGTGGAGGATAGTACGAAACTTCGGGAAAGCCCAAACAGAAGATTTCTGGCACTGTGATTGATGGGACCAGTGGAATTGTTTCTCACTTTGAGTTCCTATTGACATTAATTGATCTGGTGTTGAGAGGGTGAACTGCTTCGAATTCCTCTGCATAAACATCACCGAGGATCTCGAGTGGTCTGTACACGCCAGCTCTGTGGTGAAAAAGGCACAACAGCGCCTCCTTCACCTGAGACGTTTGAAAAAGTTTGGTATGGGTTTCCACGTTCTAAGATCTTTCCATAGTGGCACGATTGAGAGCATCCTGACTGGCTGCATCACTGCCTGGTATGAACACTGTACTTCGCTCCATCGCAGGACTCCCTGGCGCATCTGTACATATGGAATTCCCACTATTCAGGAGTAAACAAAGACAGGGCCTTTTTAAACAAAAACTCTGGTTTTCCCTCTGCTGAAGACAACAATCAGTCCTTGGTCTTGCCGACATAGAGTGATAGGGTGCTGGCACATCTTGTTTAAAACGATCCCCTCTTAGTTGAAATGTATGCCCTAAGAGAGGATCGTTTAAAGACATGTAAATAGGGTCCGAAGAATCATAAGAGACCCGGGTCACGATAACTACAAACTGTTCCAGCTGCTACCATCCGGGAAACTGTACCACATTTTAAATGCCGCGAACAAAAGCTACGGGATATCTTCCACCAGGCCATCAGGTGGTTTAATTAATGTTGACGTAACTGTATTTCTATGTTATAATGACTATCTTGGAGTACATAATTCTGCTTGGAAATGACAACAATTGCAAGTTGCTCATTTATACGAACACGTATCGAATATTTTTTTACCCTCATGTATATGAATGATGTCACTAATCAAGTCAATTTAATTCAAATAAACAATACAAAATAAAGTAAAGAGGGAGTTAAAATGAAAGTGAACTTGTAATATTAATCATGGACTCTAGCATCTGATGGGATTTGCCTGAGGATAGAGAGGCATGGTCCATCTGATCTACCTTCAGATATTTGTGTTACTAACCTACTCTCCCGTCATGGTAACTTCACACAGTTCATACCCATGACACCTCAAATTTCCAACACACTGCTAGTGTCTTCCACAGCGAAGGCTGATGCAAAATATTTATTTAGTTCTTCCGGTATTTGATGGTCCCACATTGCTACATCTCCAGCATCATTGTTCAGCGATCTGATGTCCAGTCTTGCTATTTGTCTTACTGTTTATATATGAAGAAGAGTTTGATGTCCTTGCTAATATTATTCGCCATCTTACTTTCGTACTCGATCTTTCCCTTCATAATCACTTTCCAGTGCTCCAACTTCCCAGTAATCTTGCTCAATTGTTCGCCCTCTCTTTTGCTTTTTATTTTCGTTTTGAAATCCCGTATTAAGACCAGAAAACCATAAGATATAAGTGAAAGTATTCCATTCGGCCTGTTGAGTCTGCTACACCAGTCAATCATGGGTTGATCCAAATCTTCCAGTCATCCTCTCTTCCCTGTCTCTTAACCACATACTCTTTGATGACCTCGTTAATCAAGAACCTATCTATTCCTGAATTAAATACATCCAATGCCCTGGCCTCCACAGACGCTCGTGGCAACAAGTTCCACTGATTTACCACCCTCTGACTAAGCTAATTTGTCCTCATCTCAATTCTAAATGGACATTCTTCAATCCTGAAGTCGTGCCCTCTTGTCCAACCTATGCTTCCCTGGCTTCACCAACTTCCCTGTAATTCCATATAACCGTATAACCATATAACAATCACAGCACGGAAACGGGCCATTCCGGCCCTCCTAGTCCGTTCCGAGCTCTTATTCTCACCTAGTCCCACCTACCCGCACTCAGCCCATAACCCTCCACTCCTTTCCTGTCCATATACCTATCCAATTTTACCTTAAATGACACAACTGAACTGGCCTCTACTACTTCTACAGGAAGCTCATTCCACACAGCTATCACTCTCTGAGTAAATAAATACCCCCTCGTGTTTCCCTTAAACTTTTGCCCCCTAACTCTCAAATCATGTCCTCTCGTTTGAATCTCCCCTACTCTCAATGGAAACAGCCTATTCACGTCAACTCTATCCATCCCTCTCAAAATTTTAAATACCTCGATCAAATTCCCCCTCAACCTTCTACGCTCCAATGAATAGAGACCTAACTTGTTCAACTTTTCTCTGTAACTTAAGTGCTGAAACCCAGGTTACATCTGTTAGCCCATTTCCATGGGCTCTTATCTTGTTAAGCAGCCTCACGTGTAGCAACTTGTCAAAGGCTTTCTGAAAATCCAAGTACACCACTTCTACTACATCTCCTTTGACTAGCCTGCTTGTAATTTCCTGATAACATCGCAACAGGTTTGTCAGGCAGGATTTACCTTTCAGGCTTTAGCCTACCTTGCTGTGTGCCTTTAGATACTCGGTAATCTCATCCCTTTCAATCGATTCCAACAACTTTCCAAACACCGATATCAGGCTAACTGGTTTATAGTTTCCGTTCTGCTGCCTCCCACCATTCTTAAATAGGGGAGTAACATTTGCAATTTGAAATTTTCCAGTCATCCGGTACAATGCCAGAATTCATCGATTCTTGAAAGATCATCGTTAATGCTTCCGCAATCTCTCCAGCTACTCCCTTCAGAACCCGAGGGTGCTTTCCATCAGTTCAGAAGATTTATCCACCCACGGACGAGGAAGCTTCCTGACCACCTTCGCAATCGTAGTTTTCCCTGCACAAATTTCACATCCAGGACACTCTTGAATGTCCAGTTTACTGCAGACGTCTTCCACAGTGAAGACTGATGCAAAATGCGCATTCAGATCCTCTGCCGTGGTATTAGCCATGGTTGTGTCATCATTTCTTTAATATTTTTTCTCTTTGAGATGTATATACCCTGTGTCTTCCGGATTGTTTCCGCGAATTCCAGACATTGCAGTTCAGCTGTCATCCCTACCAGTGTTTTTTTCCTTTCTCAATCAGTTCTGGCCAACTCCTCACTCAGCCTCTGTAATTCCGATTACTCCACTGATATACTGATACATTTGGCTCTAGCTTCTTCTCAAATTTCAGGGGGAATTCGATCATGTTATGATCACTTTCTCCTAAGAATTCTGATAGCTGGAGCTCTCTTATCAATTTTGGTTCATTGCTCATCCCCCAGTCCAGAAGAGCCGATCCATTGAGCTCAAACACGAGGGGCTCTGATAAGCCATCTAGTAGATATTCTAGAAATTATGGATCCCGTAATGAAGCCCCCACCTGATATCCACCAATCTACATGCATATTGAAGATCTCCATGACAATTGTAACATGGCCTTTTCAGAATGCATCTTCTACCTCCCGTTGTAATTTGTAGGCCACATCATTACTACTGTTTCGGGGTTTGTACACAACTCCCAGCAGTGTTTTCATTTTCAACTTGCGGTTCTTTCGCCCTATCACAAATAATTCAACACAATGGAACCCTATGTCCCTCTTTTTAATGATATCATGATGAACCAACAGAGTGACGCCGCACGATCTGCCCTCCTGCCTATCCTTTCCAGACAATGTGTACCCTTGGACATTGAGCTCCCAGCTATAACCTTCTTTCAGTTACGATTCAGTGATGCCTACAACATCAAGCTGTAACTGTGCTGCAAGTTCGTCTACCTTATTCCGCTTTCTGCACCGAATCCAACTACAACACTTAGGGTCCTGCATTCGCCATGTTCGCTTTTGTCGCACCATCCTCAACACTTTAATTCCTGACATCGTCTGAGGTCTTCCCAACATCTGTCTGAACAACCTCTCCTCTACGTAACTGCTCTGGCACTCTGATTCCAATCTCCCTGCAACTCTAGTTTAAAACCCTCAAACAAACCTTCCTTCTAGGATATTAGACCCCTTCCGTTCAAGTGAACACCATCCATTTCACATGAGATCCTTTCTTCCACCTTCTCTTGAAGAGAGCCATCGAGATCCAGCAATCTTATTTACTCGGCCCTGCACCATCTTAACAGCCAAGCATTAAACTGTAGAAACTTCCTTGTTCTTGCCTCACTAGTACGTGGCAAACTTGATGTCACAATCCAGAATGTCCTGCCTTCTAATTTAGCACCCAATTCCCTGAAATCTCTCTGCAGTACCTCGTCAATCGCCACACCTATGCCATTGACCTGATAGAACACGACATCTGGCTGTTCAGCCGCCCATTTTAGAATGCAGAAGACCCTGATCCTCAGAGACTGTAGGGAACACTCTATCCGGGAAACTTGTACTTGTCCACAATCCTACTTCCTGTCTCCATAACTAATGAATCCCCTGTCACGATAGTGTACCTTTATTTCCCCTTCTCCTCTGAGTCACTGAGGCAGACTCAGCGCCAGTGACGAGACCACAGTAACATTTATCTGTTAAACCATACTCATCGACCGTATCCAAAGTGATATTCCCTGTTGTTGAGGGGGAGGTGGGTGACCGCCGGGTACTCTGCATTGGCTCCTTAATACCTTACCCCGTCTTGACGCTCATGTGCTTTGTGTTATGCACCTGGGGTGTAACTTCCTCTCTATATTTTCTATCTACCACCCATTCAGCCTCCTGTATAATCCGGATTTCATCCAGTACCATCTCCATCTCCTTAATACGGTTTATAAGAACCTGCAGCTGGATGCACATCTCGAAGTTGTAGTGGTACCGAAGCTAGAGGTGTTACTGTCTTCCTACATCCCACAAGGGGAGCATTGCACAATCCTGACTGTCATCTCTACATAGCTGAGCAGATATACAGAAGAGAAGTGACAATAAAACCTCGAGCATTTCTTTCTTTTGCTTTCTTTGAGTTAAAATTCTCTTCATTGAAGGCTCGGTTAAACCCTTAAGACCACCACTCCGACTATCGCCAAGCAGACGATATCCACTGCGCTTGCCCCTGACCTCTTTTAATTTGCTCTTATTAATTAATCCCAACCGCCTATTGGTCACTCGTCAAAAATATATTACCCTCGTAGAGCCGCTCCTGCGTTTTTATCCTCTTGCGGTGAATCTGATTGAGGCCCTCTCTACTCCAGATCGGGCTTTGGTCAAAGCTTCATTACGCGGCCGCGACCCCTCTTGCATTTGCTTCTCGGACGATGGAATTCTTGAGTCTCCTTTTCTCCAATCTGCCGAATGTCCGGGCTGGCCGCAGGTCAAATCTTCATTGATTATATTGATTGTAATGAGAATTGTACAGGTTCCCTCACCAGATGCTCACCGGGTCCTTGGAGATGTTTGTGCAGGTTAATAGGTGGTAAAGAAGCCCTGTGACCTGCTTGATCATTGCCCCGGGCACTGTTTCAAGAGTTGTAAAGCTGTGTTGAAGATTTCTAAAACTCTCTCAGGCCGTGTTTGGAGTGTTGTATGCAGAACTTGCTGCTTCATTGCAGGAGGTAAGTGGAAGATCCGGAGAGGATGAAGAAACAATCTATCAGAAGAGAGGATGTGTGTAATTAGGAGATGTTGAACAAACATGTTCTGTTTTCTCTGGAGCAGCCGATACTGAGTGAGGGTATAGTGAGGTTTTATCAGCTGAAAAAGAAAACATCCGTTTTGCTCACTGTGTCGGAATACGAACTGGATGCATGCATTAAATGTGAAAGTAAATTTAAAGGCGATCTCTGAGACTGTTTTTCACAGCGAGTGGTGGGCACGTGGATCGACTTTTGAGAAATGGATGTGTGGATATTGATTCAGGGAAGCAGATTCGCCGAATCAGTAAGTGGGAGAGACAAAGCTGTTTACGAGTATGCACATTATTTTTTTTTGTAGACAAACATTGAAGTACGCGACAAAACGTCTGCTGTAAATCAAACAGGTATTCATCTATAGCACACTCAGTTATTATAGTTCCGTCACCAAATGTCCAACAGCACACCAACATCCTTGTGCCCCGGAACGCCAACATCTTCACCCAAAGTGTAACAGATCCACCCCTTCCCCCACTGCCTAAACCTTATCCACCGACTGTTTAACATATTCCTCCTGGTGAATTATCTTCCTCGACTCGTCGGCAATGTGGGTCGGTGCAGCTTTCCTTGCACCTAACAGCACATGTGACACTTTTCTGTGTGAGCACGTGATCAAAGGTCACCCGATTCAGCAAGGCAACCATTTCAATAGCCAGTTTCTCCGCCTACCGTCTGTGGCTTGGGTCGCTTGTGATAGAGTTTCACTTCCTGGTACTGTTCAATTTATATGCCCCATATTTTCTGCTATGCTGGAAGTCAATTTCCCCGAAGATAAATTCACCACTCCTTACTACCAGAGAGCATGTGATCGCTCCGGGCGACCGTTCAATGGGCTGAAAACAGAGAAACTGAAGCTGTCCTTGAGCTTGATGGTTTGTGCTTCCAGGCGTTTATATCTTTGCCCTGAGGAATCGGGAGAAGACTAAAGATCTGGGATGAGTTTGATTATTATATTGCTGCCTCAGTGAGGCAGAGAGACATCTAGACAGAGCCTATGGAGAGGCGGATGGTTGCCATGATGAGCTGAGCTACCGCCACAGCCGTAAACACCAGAACAGTACAGTACATGAACAGGATGCTCAGCCCAATATATTGTGGGAAATAATTTAATTTGGAAATCACTATCCCAGAGAATATAATCTGTTTCATCAATACTGTGTCCAATTCCTTCCATTCCCTGCACTTTTGCAGTAAGTATTTCGCTGAGAGCCGGTAACACATCCATTTCCCTTGAACGCCACGGAAATCGGTATTGAACGTATCGCCCCTCACCTGTAAAGTAACCTTCTGGTATTCGGCAGATCCACTGGGGGGAAATATCTACGCTGGCTATTATCGCCATAATCTTATTGTCCTCGATCGAACAATATATCCTCGAGGGTATAATCACATTGATCGTGTGAATAGTCAGAGGACCCCCCCCCCACCCCCCGTCCCAGGTCTGAACTGGTTGCCACAAGAGGACACAGGTTTGAGGTGCTGGGGAATACGTACAAAGGAGTTGTCAGGGGTAAGTTTTTTACATAGAGAGTGGTGAGTGCGAAGAATGAGTTGCCGGCAACGGTGGTGGAGGCGGATATGATAGAGGATTTTTAAAAACTTTTAGATAGGTAAATGGAGTTTAGAGTAGGGACATGTTAGGCAAAACCTTGTGGGCGAAAGACCTATATTGTGCTGTGGGTTTTCAATGTTTCTATGAGACACATCCATCACAGAATTAGCACTGACCCTTCGGGGCATGGGTCAAAACCTGATGTCATGATATGGATTTGTGAGTGCGAACATATTTCGGGGTTATCGTTGACCTTTATAATGCGTTTAAAATTATCCACCTTTTTCATGTGGATCCAGCTATTTTCTCATCTGCTTGAAAGTTTTGAACTGGTATTATCAATTATGCATGTGGTGAGTTTGGTGCTGTGTAAAGATTTTGTGGGCACACAGATTTGGGAGTGTGTGCGGGCTTGGGCACAGATTTAGGGGTGTATGGATGCACATGGATTTGTGGATGTCGGCAGATTTGGGCGTGTGACTGATTTCAATTTTTTTTTTCATTTTGTTTGTTCTTGCAACTTTTTCAGGTGGAGGCGATTACTTGGTGAGCTGTTTAAATATATTTTCGCTGGGATAATCACATGTGCATATGGGGGTTTGAGCAGGGATGCGTACTGATTTAGGGTGTAACGTCGAATAGGTGACTGCACACGGACTTGCAGGCTGTCCGTGCATTTGGGGGCGTGACGAAACGTGACAATCCCTCAAGATTGTCTCATTTATACGAGGGGTGATTGATACGGTCGTAGCCTGAGGTAGAAGCAGATGAATTGTACAGCTCTCGTTACATACACGTGCAGGTCAACTCTTTGAGTGATTATGCAGAACGTTTGTAGTTAAAAATTCATCTCCTATCATTGATGGGATTCCCAGCACACAAAAAGTTAAGATCAAATGATGTATTGATCTTACACAAGAATATCATTAAACACTAGCTGATGGGGAAGAACGCTCGCTGTGTTTTATCGTTGCCATTACATCAGACTGTGGTTGCACTCCGAGCAGAGCGGGGAAAAGGAGTGTTTATTTCACAGAGCTACACATCCGTAAAAGGAATTTGTTGAAATTATACCGAAGAAATTTATGATTTATACGTTCAAATCTAAATCTGATCACTGTCCAGTTGATCAGCAGATGAAAAAGAAACATGTGAAGCCTGTATTCAGTGGCTGGACGTAATGTTGACAACCGAATAATCTAATAATACCTTTACTTCGACACCTACTGTGCAAAAACTGTACTTGTATGATGTTTTGTCTGACGAAGAAATATGTTTTATTGTAACCTGTTAATGAAACCGTCTCCAGGTTTGAACACATTTCTGTCAAATAACCAATGTGAATAAACATGTCCCCTCTGCTGTTTCTACATTTCTAAGCTTTAAGAGAAGCTCATTGCAAACCACAACAGAGATTAATAACAGTCAAGAAGAGACGTGTTTCTTAGTTCCCGTTCGACCTTTGAAGTCTTACAAATATGCCATGTTATTATTCAGGGGGAAAGGAAAATAACATCCGTTTCCAAAGATTTGCAAATAACATATGAAGGTGGATACTGTTCAAAATCACGAAACATTCCAAGAAGGCACACAAAGTGGGAAAAAGGCATAGTAAAATAATCTGAATAACCGAATAGGAACACTGGTGGCTGTTGGTTTTTTGTGAGAGCTTCAATCGAGGGCAAATTGTACAAACGTAGAGCGTCACCTTTGCTTGACAATAAATACAAAGTCACTTCATAAAAACGTGATGATGCCCCTGGAATAAAGCGTTTTTCTATCATATCGACTCTTGACATCCAGGGGAAAAGCATCAGCTGCCGTACAGTGGTAATGTCTATATGACTGCGGCTGGCCTCTTGTGTGGGATACGGGTACGGGTATGGACAGTAAGGGAAACATTTTTCCTTGTTTCTTTCTGATTTGACAGCATGAGGTTTGTAGTAAAGTGAGACAGAGTGCACATGTTGAATATTATTAAACTACTACTATATCAGGATGACATGAGAAATACAAATCAGCCACTTGTGAAGGCACAAGTGCAAAGACTGCGTGCAAAGAGTACTTATCGACCACTCAGTGATATGATCTACATTGGGCCGGACGGAACCCTGCTGCCGACAGTTAATTCCATCATTCTCTGTCTCTGATTCTGCCTTTCTCTCTCTCACCTCCTGCCTTCCTCTCCTCCGCATGTCTGACGTTCTTGCCTCGTCGCTACTCCCCGGCTACCAAGATAACTCCTTTTTCGAGAAAGGCTGATACTCTTTCTCTCTTATAAGATTGACATATCCTGAGCTAATGCCGCTGTTCAGAACCGCTGTATGCATTTCTCATTTTATACACATCATGGAAGAATCAAATGTGATTTTTGACTAATTTACCCTCATTCCTTTCACGGGATTTTAAAAGTAAATACATACATTTGTTTATTATTTAAGGACCACTTTTCTACTTTATATTCAGTTAAGGTCGACCGAAATATTTTATGTTATTTTTTAATTACTTTTGTAATTCCGGTATATGTAATAGAAGGACAGCAGCTACTCGGTAAACCAAGGGTTAACTCTTTCTGTCATTTCATGGAAAATAAATAACATCTTTTCAAGTTATGCCGTTGACGTCACCGGAGGGTGTCTCTCGCTTATTAATAAGAGTCCCTTTCTCTCAGTTCCCCAGTTTCAGTGAGAGCAGCCTCTCCTGCCACGGACAGAGATCCGGAGCTGCACAAAGCGGGAAAGTAACGACAGACTAGCTCGTTCTGTCATGGATCAGAGTCCGGGAAGGACAGCTTGGAATATAACAGGAAATGGGAAAAATATCTTCTGGATGGTTCCATATATTTTTGCAGATGATGAACGGATAACGGTAGATGTTCGAGTCACGAATGCTTTAATCGCCATTCAAGTGATTTTCTACCCAGTCCTCGTTATCATTGCTCTTCCCGGTGAGTCCCTTCTAAAGATAATTTATAAAACAACATTTAACCGCACATTTTCCTTCTGACGTGTATCTCTCATAATAATCATTAATGCTGCTGGCACACATCCCAGTTGATAATTAAGCAAATCTTTGCTGCATGCGCTTTGATAACTTACTGAATCCAGGACTCCTGTCTAACGAAATATATGCAGACAGTTGTGATGATCCAGAGCAGGTTTACGACAACAGTATATCTTATTATCTGTCTTCCCGTAGGAAAAGAAACCTCATTGTGAACACTCCTCCTCCATTTCTCCCTGGTCGTTTTAACCATCTTCGGTCGGAATACAAACGTAATAACATCATTTATAAATTCCAGCTTTCACGTAAGCCTGAGTTTCCACTGAAGCAAAGAAAGCATTCCCTCCGCGAATGTAATCACTCATTCCCTCTTCTGCATCTGGCCATCTTCCTCCCCACTGTGTTCTTAAAACTGCATTTTCTGTTTGGGATCCTAAAAATTATAAAATGCAAAGATCATTACTGTATATTTTCACACCAGTTGCATTTGACGGTTTTTAAAGCCCAAGTAACAGGTGATAGACCACTGGAAGTTCTTGAAATATTGATGATGACGTATTGTTATGGTGACAAATCAACTTCATTGTTGCCGAGAAAGTAAAGCGTAACTGAGACTGTAACAAATACCATACGAATGACAAACATACAAGAGAGACGGGGAGGCTCGCGGTATAATTTGAAGGTAATGTTCACTCCCAAAAGATCGGGAAACTGGAAGATAGGTGCAATAATTGGGTTTTGGGTTGCTACTCCATTTGCCAATGCCGGTGCCCTGGGTGACTTGCCGTGACGGGAAGCTGCTTTTAATCTAATGGGACACTTAGTTCACAACAGTTGAGATGCCGCAGATTTAATTGATTATGCGCCATTCAGTGCTTTTGCCTCAAGAAGTACGAAATCCACCAATCGCCAGACATGGTTATCTGAAATCTCCGCTCTTTGTTTCTTCACTGATATTCGGTCCAACAGATAGCATTGAGTGCACACAGATTTGCAAAACTGTTTAATTTTAATTGAATGGTAGTCGCGACGATCGTATTATTCTGTCAGGTACGTACTGTTCTGACAATGTCACTTACTCAAAATTGGATTACTTTATATGCTTGCTTGAAAAAAACACTTCCTTATGTGCTTACCCTGATTGATTCCTTTCTTCGCAGTGAACACGGTGACCATATTCATCCCGTCTCGGGGAAAGTGCGGACTCTCCAGAGTTGTCACTTGCTACCTCTCCAGAGTTGTCACTTGCTACCTGGTTGCCATGGCATTGGTGGATATTCTGGTTTCTCATCCTGGACCTGATATTGAGCAAATTTCCACTTATGTACATGCCAATCGACGTTTTTCTTCCGATCAATGAACAAGGGGTGTAATATCCATTCTGTTTCTCCTTAACACTGCAACCGACTGTTCGGTGTGGTTCATCGTCACGTTCACCTTTGATCGGTTTATCGCCATTTGTTGCCAGAAGCTGAAATCAAAATATTGCACCAGGAAACCGCGGCCGTGGTTTTGGGGACAGTGAGTGCCATTGGCTTTTTAAAGAATAATTTACTGGTATTTTAGGCTCTCGGGGTACCTATGCGTGGATAGCTGTTCCAATTATTTGTAGGGTAAGAGGGCATTATTTGAATTTATTTATCGCGACACAAATTGAAACTATTTTATTACTTCCTTACCCCTGTTTTCCCATTTTGTGCTGGTTCTGTTGACGAACGGCGTCACCGTCAGGCACGGTCCTTAGTCACCGGCAGAGCTCGCAGGAGACTCAGGGTTCCCGGCAACGGACCGAGTTCCAGAGACCCGGAGATGGAGAAAACGCAGGAAATCCCTGGTTTTATTACTGATCGTCTCGGGCAATTTTCATCTTGCTGTGGGCACCTTTCACTGTGTACTCTGCGTGGGATCGGCTTATGTTTTTGCCACATATGTGCCGTCCACCTGATTCGCTGCGAGAGTTGGGCGTCATGCTGCAGCTCCTGAGCTGTTGTACAAACACGGCCCTTTACGCAGTTACACAGACCAAGTTTCAGGGAGCAGTTTAAAAAATATGGTAAAATCTCCCACTCGCTCCGATGTTTGTGAAGAACTCGTGACGTTGCGGCGTCACCCGACCTGAAACCACTGAAGTTCTATCCACTGCGGGCAATTTTTGTTCCACTGGGCCCTGCGATAACCTTGTTCCACTCACAGCTCCCAAACGGAAATTAAATGAAAGTGCCCGTTTATACAGCTGCAACGCTCGTCCCTCCATTCGCCGGCCTATCTTCTCATCTCCTGGTCTACTAATCCAATTCCCCTCGTAGTTCCACCGTGCAACCCTACTGGCCACCCCGGATGCATTATTCTAGCTCCCAAAGCCATTCTCCCGCCAGTTGTCTGTGTTCCCGAAGCGATGCGTACATCCACTACAGTGACGACTGAATTGGTGCTGGCTTCCTGCACCCACGCTGAGCTCGTTCATTTTTATCTAGAGATTGCCACACCGCCCTCAGATCAACTTGGTCCCACTCTAACACCATTCTTGTCTCTCTGACCCCAACCCAGAGATCTATTAGAATTCCGAATTCTATAACTATCCCTATATTGTCCCTAAACACCCCCTAAATCAGTGAGCGACTTTACCTTAACACTGTGCAATCTCCATTTGAGTGCGGATCCCAAACACGCTGGCCACCCCCGAACATGATCTGAACAGTATCCGGGAGGAAGAATCATTTGAAACCGTTCACAAACTGTCTGCCTCCACCATAAAGTAACAATAATACTATGAAAACGTCAAAGTGCATTGATCTGAAAGTATCTATAAAGAAAACAAAATTCATATACGTCACACTACAAATCCGCAGGCACCACATCTCTGTGAGAAACAGTTCACAAAGTCCGCTTACAAAAGGTCTAGAACAAATTCAAAGTTCTATGTACAACTTTTATTAATGTATCAAAAAACGAAAACGACCTTGAAGAAGAAGAAGAAATCCCTTAACTCCGAGTGCAGTCATCACGGACGCCGTCCATGACGGTGTTTTCTTTCAGCAGGCTTTCTTGTTTTTACGAGGCCGCGTTGCGAGCTCGATGCTGAACCCAGCACGGATGGGAGCCGGGTGGATTCGAACTCGAGAGCCATCGCTCCCAAGTCCGGCGCTGATGCCACTACGCCCCGACCTTGAGGAATCCCCAAATCCGTGAGTACTGAAACTTGCCGTGCACATCTCCAAATCTCTGTGCAACCTAGAAAACCGAGTGCGGACCTCTAAGTACAATTGCTTATCCCAGAGCGAGAATCATTTTAATCCTATTTTTTTTCACGAGAAGGCTTAATCCGCATTGAAAAATAGCAAGAGCAAAAGTTCACTGTTAAATTATTAAAGTATCTATAAACGAAGCAACCTTGGATGTTTGTCATTACCCCAAAATCCAGCAACACCCCACAAGTACGTATGGACACCCATATCGGTGCACACTTTGAACCCGCAAACACCCTCCAGATACACAATAACTTTATCCCAGAGGATTAATAATTTCAGAATAATTTCACGAAGTAGCAATCTCCAACTTAAAAAAATTCAGAGTAAAAAGAAGAGTAGAAAATTAAATGTGTATTTATTAATGAAGTACCTATCATGATACAACGCTGACATTCCACACCACTGGACAAGTCCAAATCCGTGAGCACCCTCAGACCGTGTGCACCACCAACCCCAGGCTGGCAACCATGTATGCACACTTGATTTTCAAAGATGAATCCTTATATAGCATTATATATAGGCAGTATAGCTATTTATATATATGTACAATATAGCAGCATTCGCCTGACAGAATTTTGTGAGAACAAAGGTCAATGTTTGAAGTGCAGTTATTAAAGACTTTAAAAATGAAAGTACTGTGAGATGTGACACAACCCCAAATCGACCGCACGCAGAAATCCATGTGCACGCAAAAGCAACGACAAAAGCCTAAACCTGCGCATACGCTCAAATCCGAACACACTACCCAAACTGCGCAAATGCTCAAATCCGAACACACTACCCAAACTGCGCACATGCTCAAATCCGAACACCCTACAAAACCTGCGCAACATGCTCAAATCCGAACACACTACAAACCTGCGCCCACGCTCAAATCCGAACACACTACCCAACCTGCGCACCACGCTCAAATCCGAATACACTACCAAACCTGTGCACATGCTCAAATCGAACACACTAACGCAACCTGCGCATATGCCCATACCGAACACCACTACCAAACCTGCGGGCATGCTCAAATCCAAACACACTACCAAATCCGTGTGCGGCCCCCAAATCTCTTTTTGCGCACATACCCAGCGACACTCTCATCAATCTGCGCCCATCACCAAATTCCGTATGGCATCCTCAAATCTGCTGACACAACTACATGAACATTAGATTATCCCAGAGCAAGAACCATTTCCAACAGTTCACAAAATCGGACTTTAAACAATCAACAAAGAACAAAGTACGATTGAACTTGCGTTTATTAATAAATTATCGCAAAACATCAACCTTCAC